>NC_091190.1:39454127-39611627 GCF_040958095.1 Procambarus clarkii
GGAAGAGAAAGACAAGATAAGAAAAAGATACAAGAAAAATATACAAGATAAAAATGACGTAAGTGAATACCACAAATGTAAAAAGTAAAGGAAGAGAGAAGCTAGAAGAGACAGAAAACGAGAGGTGTTAGAAGAGAGGAGGAAAGGAGAGATAAAAAGAGACAAGAAAAACAGGAGAGAAACGTAAAAGAAATGAAAAAAAGGGACATTTGTGAGGAGAGAAAATAAAGAGGAGACCAGAGAAGACCATATATCAAGAGTGTGAGGATAAACACTTGTATATTTTTTTAGACATCCTCTGCCTCTTGTTGCCCCTCTTGTATACAAATAGTACTTGCAAGTTTTCCCTGAAAAGATATTACCAAAATTAATATTTAATTATTTGTTTATATAAATTACACACACAAACTTTATATATATATATACAATTTCGTAAACCTCATCCTGTAAACATTCATGTTTCTACATGTTATACAAGCTAAGAGGATGGGGGAAGGGGATGTTCCCTCCATGCTGGATATTATATTTACCAGGAAAGAGGAAGATATATTTATCATTCAGTACCTCCCTCCTGTGGTACCTCCCTTTTCCTCCTTTCAGTACCTCCCTCCTTTTACCCAAGTGACATTGGTCACTTGGGTAAAAGTGACCATGTCTTTTTGGGAATAAAGTATGCAATGCATTATAATCTGGAAGAAAATGAGCTTGAAGCAGTTGAAAAACCTGATTTGTGGAGAGGTCATTATGGGGAACTCAGATATTTCCTTAAGGAATTTGACAAACACTTGCTGTTAGGACATGAAGTAAATGAGATGTCTGTCAAGTTTTGTGAAATATATGATAATGGCACAACAAAATTTATACTAAAGCAGAGATGCAGGACTAGGAAAAGGGGATTTGTTCAACAGAAATTGCCCAAACATACAAGCAATACAAAGATGCGAGAAACAACAATAGCAGTAAGGAGAGAGGCAGAAAGACTGACTTTCGGTCATATTCAACAACACAAATATACATACACACACACACATTATTGGAAAAAAATGGAATTGGAATATTGGAAAAAATAATTAAAACTAAATGGGTAGAACACCTGGAGAGAAATGATATAATTTCAGACAGACAGTATTGTTTTCGATCTGGAAGATCCTCTGTATTGAATTTACTCAGTTTCTATGATCGAGCAACAGAGATATTACAGGAAAGAGATGGTTGGGTTGACTGCATCTATCTGGACCTAAAAAAGGCATTCGACAGAGTTCCACATAGAGAGGTTGTTCTGGAAACTGGAAAATATTGGAGGGGTGACAGGTAAGCTTCTAACATGGATGAAAAATTTTCTGACTGATAGAAAAATGAGGGCAGTAATCAGAGGCAATGTATCAGACTGGAGAAATGTCACAAGTGGAGTACCACAGGGTTCAGTTCTTGCACCAGTGATGTTTATTGTCTACATAAATGATCTACCAGTTGGTATACAGAATTATATGAACATGTTTGCTGATGATGCTAAGATAATAGGAAGGATAAGAAATTTAGACGATTGTCATGCCCTTCAAGAAAACCTGGATAAAATAAGTATATGGAGCACCACTTGGCAAATGGAATTTAATGTTAATAAATGCCATGTTATGGAATGTGGAACAGAAGAACATAGACCCCACACAACCTATACATTATGTGAGAAATCTTTAAGAATTCTGATAAAGAAAGAGATCTAGGGGTGGTTCTAGATAGAAAACTATCACCTGAGGACCACATAAAGAATATTGTGCGAGGAGCCTATGCTACGCTTTCTAACTTTAGAATTGCGTTTAAATACATGGATGGTGATATACTAAAGAAATTGTTATGACTTATGTTACGCCAAAGCTAGAATATGCAGCTGTTGTGTGGTGCCCAACAACAGAAGTTGGCCCATATCTTAAGAAGCACATCAACAAACTGCAAAAGGTGCAAAGACTTGCTACTAAATGGCTCCCAGAACTGAAGGGCAAGAGCTACGAGGAGAGGTTAGAGGCATTAAATATGCCAAAACTAAAGGACATAAGAAAAAGAGGTGATATGATCACTACGTACAAAATAGTAACAGGAATTGATAAAATCGACAGGGAAGATTTCCTGAGACCTGGAACTTCAAGAACAAGAGGTCATAGATTTAAACTAGCTTAACACAGATGCCGAAGAAATATAAGAAAATTCACTTTCGCAAATAGAGTGGTCGACGGTTGGAACAAGTTAGGTGAGAAGGTGGTGGAGGCCAAGACTGGCAGTAGTTTTAAAGCGTTATATGACAAAGAGTGCCGGGAAGACGGGACACCACGAGCGTAGCTCCTCTTATCCTCTAACTACACTTAGGTAATTACACACACACACACACACACACATATATATATATATATATATATATATATATATATATATATATATATATATATATATATATATATATAAATTTATATATATATATACATACATACATACATACATACATACATACATACATACATACATACATACATACATACATACATACACACACACACACACATACATATCGGACAATTAGTAAAAAAAAAAAAAAATACACAAATTAAAATTTTTACCTTGTACCTAGATCCACCAGGCCTGTTTGGTGCATGTTTCAGTACTTCAGAAATCTGGAAGGTCACATCCTCCTCCTCAACTTGTGGATGTGCGTTGATAGATGATTCTGTAAAATTAAGTTATTTATATAATAATAAATTCAGTATAACAATAATATTCTGTAAAATTAAAAGTAATTTATACATCAATCAGATAAAACTCTCCAGAGATCGTGATACACAACATATAAAGGACAAGCTTCAGAACAAGATATGCATTTAGGAATAAGGTTTTGCACATGTAGGTAGCACATGAGAAAAAAAGTGGAAGGTGATCAAGTTTATATTAACACGTTAATGGCTTTGTTAAGGCTTTGCAAGAATGAAAAAATATTAATAATATAATATCAACGACCAATTAATTGTACGTTGTTTATAAGTCAATTATTTGCAGTATTATTATTATTATTATTATTCAATACTAATGATATAAAAATGCATTTTGTAATCTACTATTTATGCAAGTATTAAGCACAGGATCATGAAATAAACTGCAAAATACTGTAATGGATAAACCAATTAAGTTTACATTTTCCCATAGCTAAGTCAGTCAGTTCTATAAGCAGTAGAGAACAATTATGCCCAACCTCTATTAAATGAAACAATGTTAAGAGCAAGTGATAGAAATATAATCATTTATTCTTGGGAAAATATTATGGAATGGTTCCAAATATGAAAAATATCAAGTTTTTTGGTTAAAAATTTTTAACTTAAAATTTAAATTTTTAAGTGAATTTTAAACTTTAAAAAATTATTTAATTTTTTGGTTACTTACTTAAAAAACATTATATAGTTCTTGTTTTTGTAGAAATGCCAATTTCTTCTTTTGCCCTTCCAGACTGTATAGTGACCACAGGCCGTTTGTTCCTATCTTCTTCATTATTCTTCGAACCATGGTTGCACAATCAGTCCCACGTACACTGGTTAAAAGCAACACCTAAAAGCAACAACAAAAATGTAGTACACCGACGAATTTTGATATATATATATATATATATATATATATATATATATATATATATATATATATATATATATATATATATATACATATATATATATATATATATATATATATATATATATATATATATATATATATATATATATATATATATATATATATATATATATATATATATATATGTGTGTGTGTACTACTTGTTAACATTATAATTTAAATTTGTGATAATTTGTGCAGAGAAGTGCGACAACTGGATATGCCAACAAACACTTTCCAAACAACGATATATCTTGCATAAGTCGCTCCACAACATTGACGCTTGGACCGTCGACTTCCTCTGATGCTACTTATTTACTTATTTCATAATGAAATTACATTAGTTTGGAGTAAATATATGTTTTCTCATGTTCTGCATTCAGCACCCACATTATAGTGAGTATATATACCATATTACTTCATTACCTAAATAATGTTAGGAGGGTTTGAGTAGCTTTGGGTCTTTAGTGGACAGAATCCCCAATAGATGGGGCGAGAGTCCCATCTATTATATATATCTCTCTCGCCCGAGCAAGAGTCGAAACTTAATTTAAAATTGATATATCTTTGTTCTCGAACATTATATATTTCATTTGGTGCAATCATAATAATGTTCATATCTCGGTCTTTCTGAGGCATATAAGATTTTAGGCTTTATTAGCGTATCTTTGTTAATTATACAATATATCGTCAAATGCGTAGGCATCTGCACTCCATGCCCGACAAGCTACTGAGCGCTACTATAAAAACATATGTATCTTCACTTGAGCTATAAATATGTCTATTGTAATGTATACAACACAATACAACAATACAATTTTATTTAGGTAAGGTACATACATACAATAAATATTTACAAGGATTGTTTAACTTATAGATAGAGCTAGTACATACAATGCCTAAAGCCACTAGTACGCAAAGCGTTTCGGGCATGATAAACTTAAATGACAAGCTTAATACTAATTGAGCATAATGAGTAGAATGAAAACAAGAAATGAAAACATAGATGAAAAAGCAGCACAAATACAATTATGTCGACAAACAGCGCTCTTTAAAGAAAAAAACAGACATTGGTTGACAATAGAAGGGTAAGGTAGGTTACAGGGAATTTATTAGGTATAGCTTCGCTTTTAACTTAAACTGGTTGAGAGAGGTACAGTCTTTAACATGGTTGGGAAGGTCATTCCACATTCTGGGCCCCTTGATTTGTAGAGCATTTCTAGTTTGATTAAGTCGTACTCTAGGAATATCAAAACTGTATTTATTTCTGGTGTGGTGCTCATGGGTTCTGATACAACCTTCTATGAAGCTTTTGAGATCAGGATTGGCATTATAGTTTAGCGTTTTATATATGTATAATACACATGAGAGAATGTGCAGTGACTTAATGTCTAACATATTCAGAGATTTAAGTAGGGGTACCGAGTGGTGTCTGGGGCCAGAATTGGATATTGTCCTAATAGCAGCTTTGTGTTGAGTAATTAGAGGACGTAAGTGATTTTGGGTAGTAGAGCCCCAAGCACAAATACCATAGTTGAGATATGGATAGATAAGGGAGTAATAGAGAGTCACCAGGGCAGGGCGTGGTACATAATATCTGATCTTAGAAAGAATGCCCACAGTTTTTGAAACTTTTTTTGATATGTTTAGAATGTGTCCCTGGAAATTAAGCTTGTGGTCAATGAGAATGCCAAGGAATTTGCCATCTAATTTGTTACAAATTTGGGTATTGTTTATTTTGAGATTTATTTGATTAGAGGATTTATTGCCAAACAGAATATAAAAGGTTTTGTCAATGTTAAGGGTGAGTTTGTTGGCAGTTAGCCACAGATGGACTTTATTTAGCTCAGTATTTACTGTGGCATTTAGAGCAAGGGGATCAGGACTGGAGTAAATGAAGGTTGTGTCGTCAGCAAATAGAATTGGTTTGAGGTGTTGGGAGGCATTTGGAAGGTCATTAATGTAGATGAGAAAGAGGAGAGGGCCAAGTATGCTGCCCTGGGGAACACCAATGTTGATGGGTAGGGTGGGAGAAATTGTATTATTCACAGAAACATATTGGAGCCTGTCAGTAAGGTAGGATTTGAGGTATTGTAGGGAGTGTCCTCTGACTCCATAATGATGTAATTTAAGAAGAAGGTTTTGGTGGTTGACAGTGTCAAAAGCTTTACGCAGGTCCACAAACAACCCAACAGAGAACTCATTTTTATCAAGAGCTGTATGAATCGAGTTAAGCATACTAATAAGTGCATCGTTAGTGCTTTTTTGGGGTCTGAAGCCATATTGGCAAGGGCTAAGTATATTGAGTTTGGCTAGATATGAGTAAAGCTGCTTATAGATTAGTTTTTCAAAATTTTTTGACAAGTTTGGCAGGATAGATATAGGTCTGTAGTTGTTAACATCTGTGAGATTACCACATTTGTGGACAGGCGTTACTCTCGCTTTTTTTAGAATATCTGGGAAGGTTTGGAGTTCAAGTGACTTGTTGAAGAGCAAAGCAATAGCAGGGGCTAAAGATCTGGAGGCTTTTTTGTAAATTAAAGTTGGTATCTCCTCAAGGGCACCAGACTTGGTTTTAAGGGAAAGGATTATCTCATTGACGTCAGTGGAATTAATAGGCTTTAGGTACAGAGACTGTGGATAGTTACCTGAAAGATAGTCATTAATGTCTGTACTGGAAGATGGAATATCATTTGCAAGGGAAGAACCAATGGAAGGGAAGAACCTATTGAACTCAATAGCAGAATCAGAGGCTGAAAGCTGACCATCGTTATTAGACAGGAGAGTCGGTTTGTTATTTAAAGACTTCTTTGATCCCAATATTTGAGAAATTGTTCTCCAAGTTTGTTTAATGTTGCTCTTTATTTGGGTAAATTTATCTTCGTAGTATTTAGTTTTGGCTCGTCTAATTATCTTAGACAGCAATAATGAGTAATTCTTTGAGAATTCTTTGGAGACAATTCCTAACCTATACTTCTTCTCAAGGTCATGTTTTTTATTAATAGATATAAGTATTCCCTTTGTAAGCCAGGGATTGTTAAGCCTTTTGGTTGTGACTTGTTTTGTAAGCATAGGACAGTGGGTATTATAAAGGCTAAGAGTTTTTTGAAGAAAAGATTGTACTGCAAGGTTGATGTCCACTATGTTACCTAACTCGGACTCCCAGTTGACATTATCAGCAGCAGTTATAAAATTGTCTATAGCAGTTTCATTGTGCAGTCTAAAACGTATCACTCTTGACTCAAGAGGTGGTTTGCTAATGTTAGTTAAGAGAAATGTGGGGTAATGATCTGTAGTGCTATCGGTGATTATACCTGAAGTAAGCGGAGAGGTTATGTTTGTCCAGATGTGATCGAGCGTCGTGGCAGTGCTATCAGTGATTCTAGTAGGTCTAGTGATTAAGGGTATGAGGAAGCAGGAATTCATACAGTTGAGGAAGCTAACAGCAGTGGGGTGTTCAGGCTCGCAGAGGTCAATATTAAAGTCCCCTGTGATAATTAGGTGGTTTTTGTTCAGTCTGTTATCAAGTATTAGATTTCTAAGGTTTGAGTTGAATTCGGACACATCAGTGTTAGGAATTCTATAAACTGCACCCACAGTCAGGACAGACTCGGCACCCTTGACTCTGAAGCTGGCGAAGATATACTCCCCATAGCAGTCTCTGGTTCTAATTTCTTTTAAGCATGTTAGTTCTTGGTGGTAGTAAAGAGCAGTGCCACCACCTCTCTGAATTTGACGACAGTTGTGAATTGCTGAGTAGTTAGGCATGTTAAAGAGCTGAGTAATATCCTCTTTCAACCATGTTTCAGTAAGTATAATAAAAGAGAATTTGTTGTCAATAGCTTCAATCAAGGCACTAACATCATCGAAGTGTTTACCTAGGGATCTAACGTTCAAATTGATTACAGAGATATTGTGATTATGAGTTAATACATTGTTTACATCATGTGCTGCAAAATATCTGCAATTTAGATCATTAAAGTGATAATTGTCATAGATAGTGGATAAGAGGTTAAGTTCAGGGTCTATACTTGTCTGCATAAAAAAAGCTGATTGCAGGAAAAACAAGGGAAGAAAGGCAAATAACAAGGTAGAAATAAGCTATAAAATAGGGAAAAAGATGTACACAATACAGAACAAAGCAAACTCAAAAGGGGCTTACAGGGGTACAATGGAGTAAGGGAGTATGGCTAGGCTAGGCAACCTAGGTAATAAATGAGATTAACGAAAAAACATATAAACATGACTATACAAAACACAAGATATAGAAATACAAAACAAAAATATAAACAAGACTAAGCAATACAAAAACAAATTGAGCAAAAATGAAAAATGAGGTAGATTGCTTACAAGTACTCTCAGGTACACTGTAAGTAACAATTTGCAATTTGAGATACAGGCAAAGCCAGGGGTACAATGGAGTAAGGGAGCATGGCGAGGCTAGGCAACCTAGGTAATAAATGGAATCAAAGAAAAGTTGAATAATAAGCATAGGCAAATTTAAGCTAATGATTATTAATTATAAATAGTTCAGTTATGACTGTATAATTAATAAGACCTGAAGAACTATTTATGCACTCAATTAAAAAATTTCAGTAAATGACTAGTTAAGAGTAAGTTAAAAATTAAGTCAGAAAATGAAACAATGAGACTTAGGAAACCTAGCCCCACTAGTTGACAGGGGGTTAATTAAGTTAATTCACTGGGAGTGATAATGAGCTGAGACAGACCACATAGGGAGAGGAAAGCGTTGAGGTTCTCTTCTTTAGTAATTGTGAACATTTTGCCCTCTGCGGTTTTTCTCACCTTTATCAGTCCATCTCTAACGAAGCACTGATGAATCGCATCTGGGTTTTTTTTGACGGATTTGACGCAGGCGGTAGAGGAGGTGCTGTCTGTTCTTAGTCAAGCACTCGTTGATGTATAATCCCTTCCGTTGGGCTACAGCTGTCCGGACTAGATTGGATTTCGTGAACTGGGAAGACAGCTTCAGGCGAATTTTCCGTTGGTTTTGACTTGATGGATTCTTTTTGCCTACTCTGTAGGCAGCAATAACGTCAGATTTGTTTAGAATGAGCTGCAATTTGTCTTTTATGAGATCCAGAGCTATTTCGACACAGTTTTCACCATCATGTTCCACAGGTATATCTTGGGACGACACTATAACAGAGTCTAGCAGCTTTTGCTGGTCTTGTTCATCCTGGGAGACAGAACGCTGGGCTGAAAATGTACTGATACATGCAGTCATTTTGTTGAGGGCTTCCTCCTGTTTTTTAATGGCTTCATCAGTTTTCAGAAGGTTGCTTTCCTCACGGAGATCATTTAAATCATGCTGTAGTTGGTCTTGGCTTGCCTTGCAGTTTCTAATTTCCTCGCGGAGGAGGGTTATTTCTTGTTGTTGTTGTTGGAGATTAGCGCGGATCGCTAGATTCTCATTAAGAAGACTCAAGATGATAGCATTTTGAGACTCGAGGACTTGGCACAACTTTTTGAACCACTGATTCTCGGCCCAGTTATAGAATTCCGGTGAGGGACCGGAAGCTCGCTTGAGTTGCTTATAGTGGGATGCTAGCATGTCCATAGGAGAGGGTTGAGATGTCTCTGCTCCCTTGCTCAAAGGAGTGGAGGGGAGGGCAGCACCGCTGCCCTGGACCCCAGAGCTTCCAGACACAGAAACACGAATATTGTTTAAGTTGGCCGGGATGGTTGCCTTGTTAAGGGGTTTGTTGTCCTTCTTTCTCTGCACAGCCCCATGTTTAGGAGACATGATTGGTTAGAATGGACTGGGGGTATATGTTGTGAAGAAACTTGCGTCAGGCAGCGCGGTGGCGGCAGCAGGCACTGGTACTCACAGCCGTAGAGGAATGTTTTGAAACTTAATTGAGATGGAATGAGTTGATTTTGGTCGGTTACTTTGGTTTTGCTATAACATGCTAGGACTCCATGTACTTAGCTGCCTGTGGGTGGCGGTCTACATCATCTGGCAATAGTATAAGGGCTGATATACAGCTTAGAGTGAGGAGCGCAGCGTGATCACGTTGGTCTTGTAGCGTAGCTCGAGGTGTATCTCTCTGATAATGTATTGATATTGTATATCAATACAATCCCCTGATATTGTATTGTGACTTCAGGTATGCGAGGATGAGCCGGACTTCGGCTGTAATGGGTTCGACTATTGTGTGGAATCCGGGGACATTACCTGCTTTCTCACCTCGGCCCACTATTCTCAATGAATATTGTGAAATTGAAAATGAAGCTCTTATTTCTATCTTGCTTAAGACATATAAAACATTTGTGTTTATTAACGAATTTACGTGAAATAAACATTGATCTGAGAGAGAGTTGCTCTGTCGTTCAGTCTGTACGGGGTGGGAGCTCCGTAATTTTTAAAATACATGTATCTTCATTAGAACTTTAAATATGTCTATGGTAAAGTGTTTAATGTGAAGCTTATATGTCTGCCTTTCTTGAGACATATAAAACACATATGTTTATTAACGAATTCACGTAAAATAAACATTGTTCTGCGAGAGAGTTGCTCGGTCGATCGATCTGTCTGGGGTCGGAGCTCGGCTATTATAAAAATACACGTATCTTCGCTTTAAATTTAAATATACCCATGGTAAGGTATTTAGAATGAAGCTTATATTTCTATCTTTCTTGTGACATATAAAATTCTTACGTTTATTAAGGAATCTGCGTGAAATAGGCATGGTTCTGAGATGAATGCTGCGGTTTTCGAGCTCGACGCGCGAAAATGGACGCCATACACATCCAGTGGGTGTTATTGGACCCCATACCCATTCTATGGGTGGTTGGAGCCCCATACTCATTCTATGGGTGGGTGGAGCCCCATACCCATCCTGTGGGTTGTAGTGGACGCCATACTAATCCTGTGGGTGGATGTGACCCTCATACCCATCCTGTGGGTGGTATTGGACCCCTTACCCACCTAACAGGTGGTAGTGGACAATATACCCATCCTAGCTATAGTTGGTATAGTAGACACAATAATATCCTGTTTGCAGTAGTTTACTCCATAGACATTCCAACGTAACATCGTTTTCTGTTAGCGTTCCTACAAAACATCCTTTAAAGATTTGTAAAGCACAAACTATGGTATATAATATTGATTGACGAAGGACTGTTATTCTATGTAATAATTTTTAGTGCTTATTATAATATACTAAGAACAACTAATATTTCTAAAAACAAAACTACGAGCCTTCAATAGGAAGTAGCTGATCTGTAATATTCTAAGAGCATGGACAATAGTAGGTAAATTTCACAACCAATGTGGGATCTGAAAACTACAATTTTCCTTATAATTGAACCAATCACGACTATTCTGCTATCTAGGTTGACGGATGGATACTGTGAGACGTAAATTGGTACGTGAGGAAGAGTTTGGGCCTTAGAAAAAAAGTAACTGGGAATATATCACATATTTACTAATTCATATTCAACATATTGACTTTAAGCATTAAGTCATATATGTGCTGTCTTGTGTGAGAACGGGTTGCCCTTTTCATATACAACTAGTCAAAAAATATTGGTTGACATTGAACAACTTTTAAAAAACTAACTGACCCCTCTTAAGAAGCACATCAACAAACTGAAAAAAATGCAAAGACATGCTGCTAAGTGGCTCCCAGAACTGAAGGGCAGGATCTATGAGGAGACATTAGAGGCATTAAATATTCCAAAACTAGAAGACAGAGGGAAAAGAGAAGATATGATCACTTCGTACAAAACAGTAACAGGAATTGATAAACTTGATAGGGAAGATTTCCCGAGACCTGGAATTTCAAGAACAAGAGGTTATATGGGAAAATGGGACACCACGAGTGTAGCTCTCATCCTGTAACTACACTTTGGTAATTACATATGACAGTGTCAGACCACTGAGGAAGAATTGAAACAGGGATTTCCTTAAGTACTTTCGTATTTCAATAATATATCTTCAGCAGGAATCATTCCTCCTGAAATAATTTACATTTACTTGATTCCTTCTGAACATGTATTATTTAAATATGAAAGTACTTAAGGAAATTCCTGTTTCAATTCTTCTTCCATGGTCTGACACGGTCACATTTTTCACCACATGTTAATTTCCATGATTTACACATACACACACAAATTTATACACACACGCACACATATAATTATATATATTGTAACGGTTCTATTGTTACGTAAAGTATGGTGACAAATAAACACAGACACTAAGATACTATATATATATATTTGGTCGAATATACAGAAGTACACAGGTGATACGTTGGTGTGAGTTGAGCGCACTGAGCGTTGGTACAGTATCTCGCAAGTGTCTGCTCTAGACCACACTTGAAAGTAGACTCTGGTTAATGTTTGCTATTGCTGCTTATATGCCCGGGCAACGCCTCACCTCATTCATCTCCAAAGGTTGACAGGAATATTAACAAAGCATTTGGAGCGAGTATATTATTGGGATAATCTACTCGCTACAGAACTCCCCCTCCCAGGGGATGAAAGGAAAAATACTTGATCAAGGAACTTAGCTGGTCGGTGAATTGTACCCCCCTGCTCGCGTTACATAACCATCAAAGTTAACTTCCTCCTCTTCGCTGATGTCATCTAACTGGGGTCGTAGGGTGGGAGGTCGCACAGGATCGTCCGTCGTCGTAGGATCAGGTTGTGGTGCGGCTGGTAATTGGGGTCGAAAAGTGAACTGCGTAGTCGGCGGATGTGTCTCTGGATTTAGCAGTGTCGCAGACGTTGAGACGAAGCCTGGAGCAGAGCAGAGAGCTGAGTGAGGCCGGAGTCGTGGAGCTCTATGTGGGAGAGCGTGGCAGCTCGATTGAGATTTGTGAGTGTCTAAACTCGGGGAGCGAGAGCGTGGTGGCTCGATGCGGTCGTAGTCTGCTGTCTGCTCTGTGTCGAAGCTGTAGCGTCTTGGGTTGATTAGGACTGTACACGCCGAGTACTACATTGTTGACTGTGGAAATTGTAGTCTGGTACCAAAAGATGTAGGCAGTGTGTGGACAAGCTCGGTGTAGCAGGAGAGAAGAATGTGCATAATTGTTGCGTCCTTGGGTCGCTGGTGGAGCATTTAGATCCGAGGCGGATGGGCTCGGGCACCAGGACATTAGGAGGTAATGTAGGCACGTAGTTAGGACAACGAGGTAATCACTGCTAGAGCTGAATTGTCCTGGAGGCGACGAAGAGTCGGAAACGCAAGCTGTAAGTCCTGTACTGCGCAAAGTGCTTGAGTCGGCAGAGTATCAGAATGCAGTGAACGTGTAGATGAATCTGACGAAAGAGCAGCTTTCGTGGGCGCCCCTGTAGAACAAGCAGTGCCCTGGCAGCGACGGAGAGTCGGCAGGACAGGCTGTAGATCCCACATTATGTAGTTACTGATGAAGCTGCCAGATGAGTGAGTAGTGATCGTGGAGCAGCAAGCCGTAGTAGATGAAAATGCAGAGACGATCGCGATGAAAATCATAGCTGTGGCAAGAGTGTTGGCAACGTTCTATGACAGGTGGCTGCGGTCCACAGCAAGTAGCAGCAGTGGAGGTCCAGTGAGAGTCCATGTTGTAGTCCATCGTGGCTGGGTATCGTCGAAACTCTCCGGGGTCACCAATGTAACGGTTCTATTGTTACGTAAAGTATGGTGACAAATAAACACAGACACTAAGATACAATATATATATTTGGTCGAATATACAGAAGAACACAGGTGATACGTTGGTGTGAGTTGAGCGCACTGAGCGTTGGTACAGTATCTCGCAAGTGTCTGCTCTAGACCACACTTGAAAGTAGACTCTGGTTAATTGATTGATTGATGAAGATTAAGCCACCCAAGAGGTGGCACGGGCATGAATAGCCCGTAAGTGGTGGCCCTTTCGAGCCATTACCAGTATCAAAAGATGATACTGGAGATCTGTGGAGGTGCAACTGCACCCTGCGTGACGGGAGATGTCTCCCGGACCAAGTGGTGACCAAATGGTGTCTGGTTAATGTTTGCTATTGCTGCTTATATGCCCGGGCAACGCCTCACCTCATTCATCTCCAAAGGTTGACAGGAATATTAACAAAGCATTTGGAGCGAGTATATTATTGGGATAATCTACTCGCTACAATATTATATATTATATATATATTATATATATATATATATATATATATATATATATATATATATATATATATATATATAAATATATATATAAATATATTATATATATACTGATAATTAGCTAAAAATATATTCAAGTAAACGTAAATTATTTTACCTTGCATCTAGATCCACCAAGCCTGTATGGTGTGCATTTCAGTACTTCGGAAATCTGGAACGATCTGGAATCTCTTATCTGCAATGAAACAATACATATTATTGCACTTACCACAATACCACACAAGAATCAGTACGCCTTACCACACAATCAGTACGACTGTTTTCAGCGAGCCACTGAACATACTGAAGATTGATAACCCAAATGAATTTTTCATGGATATGATACCAACATCAAATCATATATCAGATGTCATCCTATCCCCACTGGATTTTGAAGAAGCCATAGACAGTATGCCTATGCACTCTGCACCAGGCCCTGACTCTTGGAACTCTATATTCATCAAGAACTGTAAAAAAAACGTTATCGCAGGCCCTTCACATTCTTTGGAGACAAAGCCTAGATACTGGCATTAACCCTGACATACTAAAAACAGCAGAGATAGCACTGCCCCATAAAGGAGGAAATAAGGCAGAGGCAAAAAACTACAGACCGATAGCACTAACATCGCACATCATAAAAATCTTTGAGAGAATGCTAAGAAGTAAGATCACAAAATACATGGAATCACAGCATCTCCATAACCCCAGACAACATGGTTTCAGAACAGGGTGCTCTTGCCTATCACAGTTGCTGGCCACGCTGACATGGCACTAGATGCCATGGAAGACAAACAAAACGCTGATGTAATTTACACATTTCGCAAAAGCCTTTGACAAATGTGACCATGGTGTTATTGCACATAAAATGCGTTCAAAAGGAATTACCGGAAAAATAGGCAGATGGATATACAATTTCCTGACTAATAGAACCCAATGTGTAGTAGTCAACATACAACATACTCATACACATACTGAATCATACACACACTGAATGCACCTGCAGACACACAACGAGCACTATCAACAAAGATTACTTCATAAAATAACTCATTAAATTATTGGACCTATACTTATGCATTTATCTTCGGTTTAACACAACAGGCACTAGACACACGCTAGGCATCATACACACTAGGATAAAACAAACATTAGGCCGGAAGTCAGAAAAGAATTCAAAGAATTTTACTGGAAAGGCTTGCTGTTAGGAAAGGAAGTAATTGAGATGAATTAATGCACAGTATGTCAATTTTGTGAAATATATGATAAAGGAACAAAAACATTTATACCAAAACAGAGATGCAGAACTAGGAAACAGGATTTGTTCAACTGAAATTTCAAGACGGCCAGAGACCAAAAGACACAAAAATGGAATCAATATACGAAGAGGCCAAACCCCCAAACATACCAGTAATACAAAGAGAAACAACTACACAGCAGTGAGGAGAGAGGCAGAAAGAAATTTTGAAAAAAAGGAACAAACAAATGTAAAGCAGAACAAATCATATTCTATAAATACAGCAACAACCAATTGCAGGTAAAGTTTAATATTCAGAGCTTTTAAATGCATGGATGGCGAAATACTCAAGAAATTGTTCACGACTTTTGTTAGACCAAAGCTGGAATATGCAGCGGTTGTATGGTGCCCATATCTTAAGAAGCACGTAAACAAACTGGAAAAGGTGCAAAGACATGCTACTAAGTGGCTCCCAGAACTGAAGGACAAGAACTATGAGGAGAGGTTAGAGGCATTAAATATACCAAATATACTACACAAATATATATACTACACATGCACACTAAACTACCCTACACAGGCTGAGTATGGTGTGTACAATAAATTATTAGCTAAAAGATAAGACTGAGTTTGTATAAATGGGGGTTAAGTCAGAGTGGGAAAAAGTAAGTGGAGTGCCTCAAAACCCTGTCCTGGGACCTCTGTAATTCATAATATATACAAATAATTTAGACTCAGGTTTGATCAGCAATATTTGAAAATTTCCAGATGATACAAAAGGGATTTTTTGTCTGGATTCAGGATTATTTTTTTATGGCTGAAAACAGGTTTTCAGCAATAAAAGAAATACAGTATAGCTGGAACAACCGTCGACATCTTCAAGAGAAAACCTGAACATCTTCATGAAGTGAAGATGACCTTGAGAAGAAGTATAGGTTGGGAGAAGTATAGGTTAGGAATTGTCTCCAAAGAATTCTCAAAGAATTACTCGTTATTGCTATCCAAGATAATTAGACGAGCCAAAACTAAATACTACGAAGATAAATTTACCCAAATAAAGAGTACCTTACCTAAAAATATGTATGTACCTTACGTAAATAAACATTTGATTTTGAAGTGCCGGACAAACAAGGCTGTGGTGGATATGTGGGCCTGAGGGGCCTGTCCAAGCAACAGCCTGTTGGACCAAGCTCTCACATGTCAAGCCTGGCCTTGGAAGGGCTTGGTGAGTAGAACAACTACCAGAACCCTATAATGCATGTATCAAGCAGATAACTAGGTTGTAGAGGATAGATAACATAGTGATTATAAGAAAACTAAAAACTCACTGGAAGCAATATAAATTACAAGAGTTGATACTCAACTTCTTTCCATTGTACCTCCCGTGTGTCAGCTTATCACTCTACTGCTAATATCACGGTATTGCAGAATATCTGTCTCTACATTGCCAAGGTGTCCAGGCAGTGAGCACCACATAATGCAGTGCAGTCCTGTAAGAATAAGCACAGTAAGTATGGGCATGGAGGGGGTGCAGCAGTGGCTTGTGAAGGGCTGGAGAGTAAATGGACATGCCCAGGGGTAAAAAGCATTAGGGTAACAGAACAGCCCATAAAAATAGTAATGACTGTGAATGAATAATTATATGAATGCAATAATACTTCATATCTCAATAGGAATACTAAGCAGGATGCAAGACAAGGTACTGGTGGTGGTAGTGGTTGGTACAAGGCCTCACATCCCACAGACACCAGTAACAGCCCTCACTTCCCAACACAGTACCCTTGTTCCTTAACACCCCTTTGGACCTTTATTACAGAAAAATAGAATCAATTAATATAATAAAATATAAAATATAAGTGTTTACTTACGATAATACTATCGGTGGAACACAAAATCTTCTTCTTCTTGATAGTAGGCGCAGTTTGCATGAAGGGTTAGTCCTCGCCATGACTGAACTCACGACAAAATGGCCGCTGTGTTGATATGACGCTGTGATGTCACAGGTGAGGGATGCTTTGCGCATTACTCCCTCGTCGCTTGAACCCATCATTAATAGTTTTGTTATTTTTATTATTTTATTCTTATTTATTTATATACAAAAAGTTACATTGGGGTTAACAGAGAATATAGAAAATAAGTTGAATTAACATTCTTGTAAAGCCACTAGCACACATAGCGTTTCGGGTAAGTCCTTAAACAGAATTTTTTTTTATAAATTAACAGTAAAATTGATAAAAAATGTTGGCAGGTATTTTACAGCTTTTCTTTACAGGTACAGATAATTTTAAGTAGAATAATTACAGTAAAATCAACAAAAGTGTTTGCAGGTAATTTGAAGAAATTTTGACACAAAAGCAGATCAGAATAATACACAATATTAATAATACACAATAAAGAAACAAGGATTACTAGGTACATGAGGATAGCATTTCAGGGTCATTCATTGGTTCACTGAAGCACAATATGAAGATCATTTCGAGGAAAAGTTTCAAGGAATAATGCAGTAGTATATGCACTCAATACAACAACCATGATATCAGATGATATCTAAGATTACAAAGTTAAAGTAATATGGCTTAGGTACAAATATTGGGGGATTGAGTAACACTAGAAACAGTGTGAAGATAAAGCCCATGGTAGAAAACTATGAAGATGAAATTAGGTACTTTTTGGTTTTATTTTTGAATATGGCAGAAGTTGGACAGCTTTTCAAATCATTATAAGGGAGTGAGTTCCATAGACTAGGTCCCTTTATTTACATAGAGTGTTTACATAGATTAAGTTTGACTCTGGGGATATCAAAGAGATATTTATGTCTGGTGGGGTGGCCATGTGTTCTATTACATCTGTCCAGGAAGAGTTTCAGAACAGGGTTTGCACTTAGAAAAAGGCCTTTATAAACGTAATTTACACAGGCGAATGTATGAATTTGATGAATGAGTGAATTTGTTTAGCATGTTTAAGGATTTGAACAAGGGAGCTGTGTGTTGTCTGAAGGTAGAGTTAGTTATTGTCCTGATAGCAGATTTTTACTGCATGATGATGGGCTTGAGGTAGTTTGCAGAGGTTGAACCCCAAGCACAAACACCATAAGAATGATAGGGATAGATAAGTGCATAATAGAGTGAGAGGAGAGCAGAGTAGGGTACATAATATCTGATCTTAAACAGTATACCAACTGTTTTAGAAACCTTTTTAGTTATGTGTTGTATATGGGTGCGGAAGTTGAGTCTCTTGTCTAAGTATAGGCTAAGAAACTTTCCATCATTTTTATTGCTAATGTTTACTTTATCTATCTGAAGCTGAATTGCATTTGTTGATTTGTTTCCAAATAAGATATAGTAGGTCTTTTCTATGTTTTGTGTGAGGTTTGTTGGTTGACATCCACAAGTAGACTTTTTTTAATTAATTGTTTACAACATTATTTAACAGGAGTGGGTTGGGGTCAGAGTAGATGAGTAGTATCATCAGCCAACAATATAGGTTTAAGTATGTTAGAGACATTAGGGAGATCATTGATGTATATAAGAAACAGGAGGGTCCTAGGATGCTGCTCTGTGGCACCTTTACGGTAAGTGATAGAGTGGGAGAGGTTATATCATTGATGGCTTCATATTGGTGTCTGTTACTAAGATAGGATCGGATATAGTTTAGGGCAAGGCCACGGATTCCATAATGGTGGAATTTAAGTAAGAGGTAGTTATGGTTAACAGTATCAAAGGCCTTTCTCAGGCCGATGAAGAGTTCAATTGGAAACTCACTTTTGTCAAGGGCTGAGAAGATTAAGTCAAGCAGACTAACAATAGCATCATTGGTACTCTTTTGGGAGCGGAAGCCAAACTGACAGGGACTTAGTATATTGAATTTTACAAGATTGGAGTAGAGCTGTTTGTAAAAAAAAAAAAAAAATATTTTTGATAATATAGGTAGATTCGATATGGGTCTGTAATTATTTATGTCTGCCGTGTTACCTCCTTTATGAACTGGCGTTACTCTTGCTTTTTTTAAGGATATCAGGGAAGGTATGACACTCTAGGGATTTGTTGAACAGCAATGCTATATGGATGGTGCAAGGGCATGGGAGGCATGCCTGTGTACCATCGATGGTATTTCACTAATGTTCCCAGCTTTGGTTTTTAGCGAGTGAATGATGGACACAACATCTGTAGGGCTGACCGGAGAGAGGAGAAGAGAGTTTGGATAGCTGCGTGAAAGATATGTGGTAACATATGTCCGAGTCTCTGGGATTTTTCAGGCAAGGTTAGCACCAAACGATGAAAAGAAGCTATTAAATTTAGTTGCTGTTTCAAGATCTGTTGCAGGTGTATAACCATCCTTGGAGATTTTTATCTTATTATGTTATTCACAGCTATATATTACAGCTATATTACAGGTGCCACCTGTATATATTACAGGTGGCACAGCTATATATTACCGAGATACATTTATCTGCAACAGTGTTATTAGTGACAGAGATGACTACTGTGAATATACTTTTGCTCAGTTTACAATTAAATCCCTTAAATCCTCTTTGACTATTGGAGCCATCTATAGATTTCCCAATACTAACATAGCTTCTTTCTCAGACAACCTAAGGAATCTTATTATAAACAACAATCTCAACAAAAACCACATCATTCTGGGAGGAGATTTTAATATTGACCTGGGTCAACAAAATTGCTCTCAAGTTGACTATTTCCTTAACAGCATGAACTCCTGTATGCTAATCCCCACAATCACCAAACCTACCCGAGTCACTCAAACATCAGCCACTACCTTGGACCACATATGGACAAACATAACAGCTCCCCTTGTATCTGGTATAATCTACGACAGAACAACTGACCACTATCCTACCTTTCTCATAGCAAACATGGACATAACACCACCAAAAAGCAAGAAACTTTCATTTAGGCTACACAGTGAATCAGCTTTAGACAATCTTACAGAGGCACTTTACAATATTAACTGGGATTCTGAATTCAATAATACCCATGATATAAATTCATTAGCTAACCTCTTCATCTCCAAAACTCTAAGCCTCTACAACCTTCATTGTCCCCTTCTTACCAAGCAAGTAACTGACAAAAGATTAAACAATCCATGGCTCACAAGTGGCATTCTCAACTCAATCAACAAGAAACATGAATATGAAAAGAAAGTTAGGATTGGCCTAGTTTCAAAGGAAGTAGCTAAAAGGTACTCATCAATGCTTACCAGTATCATAAGAAAGGCAAAACTTGCATATTATGTGAATAGATTCAATGAAGCAAAAAGCAACATGAAAAGCACTTGGAAAACTATCTCTAGTATCCTAGGAACTAAACAACACTCACATAACCAAATAAAACTCTACAAGGATGGGGATATACCGTCAACTGATTTAGAAATGGCAAATGAATTTAATAGTTTCTTTTCATCGGTTGGTGCTAATCTTGCCAGTAAAATCCCACAGACTCAGACACATATTAACACATATCTCTCAGGCAGCTATCCAAACTCTCTTCTCCTTTCACCAATCAGCCCGGCAGATGTTGTGTCCATCATACACTCTCTAAAAACCAAGGCAGGGAACACCAGTGAAATTCCGTCCATTGTGTACAAGAGAGCCTCCCATGCCCTTGCCCCACCCATAGCACTACTGTTCAACACATCTATAGAGTATCACACCTTCCCTGATATCCTCAAAAAAGCAAGAGAAACGCCAGTCCATAAAGGAGGCAATCCGGCGGACATAAACAATTATAGACCAATATCAAATCTACCCACTCTATCAAAAATATTTGAAAAAATTATTTACAAACAGCTCTATTCCTACCTCGTAAAATTCGACATACTCAGCCCCTGCCAGTTTGGCTTCCGGTCCCAAAAGAGCACCAACGATGCAATCATTAGTCTCCTTGACGTTATCTACTCAGCCCTTGACAAAAATGAGTTTCCGATTGGACTCTTCATTGACCTAAGAAAAGCCTTTGATACTGTTAATCACAACTACCTCTTACTTAAACTCCAGCATTATGGAATCCGAGGCCTTGCCCTTGACTACATCCGGTCCTATCTTAGTGACAGACACCAATATGTAACCATCAATGATACAACTTCTTCCACTCTACCAATTACCGTTGGAGTGCCACAGGGCAGCATCTTAGGACCTCTTCTATTTCTTATATATATAAACGATCTGCCTAATGTCTCTAATATTCTCAAACCTATATTGTTTGCTGACGATACTACCCTTATCTACTCAAACCTCAACCCACATACACTAAATAATGTTGTGAATAATGAATTAAAAAAAGTCCACTTATGGATGTCAACGAACAAACTAACATTAAACATCGAAAAGACTTACTACATCTTATTTGGAAGCAAATCATCAAATGCAATTCAGCTACAGATAGACAACATTAACATCAGTAATAAAAATGATGGCAAGTTTCTTGGCCTATTCCTAGACAAGAGACTCAACTTCAGCACCCACACTCAACACATAACTAAGAAAGTCTCTAAGACAGTTGGTATACTCTCCAAAATCAGATATTATGTTCCTAACTCTGCTCTCCTCTCACTATATTATGCACTAATCTACCCCTATCTTAATTATGGTATCTGTGCATGGGGGTCTACCACTGCAAACCACCTTAAGCCCATCATCACACAGCAAAAATCTGCTATCCGAATTATAACTAACTCTGCTTTAAGACAACACTCAGCTCCCTTGTTTAAATCCCTAAACTTGCTAAATATTAACTCCCTCCACACATTCTCTTGTGTCAACTACATTTACAAAACGCTGTTCTTAAATGCAAACCATGCTCTGAAACTCTCCCTGGACAGATGTAATAGGACCCATTATCACCACACCAGAAATAAATATCTCTTTGATATCCCCAGGGTCAAACTTAATCTGTGTAAACACTCTATGCAAATTAAGGGACCTAGTCTATGGAACTCACTCCCTAGTGAATTGAAAAACTGTAAAACTTTTGCCTTATTTAAAAGCAAAACCAAAAAGTACCTAACTTCATCTTCTTAGTTTCCTACACTGAGCTTTAAATTTGCTCTGTACCTAGTGTTACCCAATCTCCTAATTTTTATGTAATATCAAACAACCTTATCATTGTGTTCATTGCTGTCTTCTTTTATGTGCTAGCCATATGCTGTATTGTGACTACCAATTTTTGTCACCTACCATTCAAGCTGTCATTGCAATCAATCTTATATTGTTTCTGCTGTATTGTGCCTACCAATTTGTTGTCAACTACCATTTTAAGCTGTCATTGCAATCAATCTTAGCTACCTATGTGCTTTAATATACTGTACCTACAATTTTCTCTCATCTTCTTTTTTTTTTTTTTTTTTCATTTCATGTAATCTGTTATCATTTTTTTGTCTATAAATTTTGCAAGTATTTACCTCCTTATAATTTTCTTAGATTAAGGACCTGCCCGAAACGCTGCGCGTGCTAGTGGCTTTACAAGACTGTAATTACCATATTTGTATCCTCACATTCCTAATGTACATTCTTGTATATGCATAAATAAATAAATAAAATAAATAAATAAATATGTAAATGTTGTTTAGCTCCTAGGATGGTAGAGATGGCTCTTCATGTGCTTTTTATGTTGCCTTTTGCTTCTTTGAATCTATTCTCGTAATAGGAACACTTTGCTCTTATTATACTGGTAAGCACTGATGAGTACCTCTTAACTACTTCTTTTCCAACTAGGCCAATCCTAAGTTTTTTTTTTCATATTCATGTTTCTTGTCGATTGCTTTAAGTATGCCATTAGTGAGCCAGGGATTATTTGTAGAATTATTTGATTGTACATAGCTACGCTACGAGACCAACGTGATCACGCTACGCTCCTCACTCTAAGCTGTTTATCAGCCCTTATACTATTGCCAGATGATGTAGACCGCCACCCACAGGCAGCTAAGTACATGGAGTCCTAGCATGTTATAGCAAAACCAAAGTAACCGACCAAAACCAACTCATTCCATCTCAATTAAGTTTCAAAACATTCCTCTACGGCTGTGAGTACCAGTGCATGCTGCCGCCACCGCGCTGCCTGACGCAAGTTTCTTCACAATATATACCCCCCGTCCATTCTAACCAATCATGTCTCCTAAACATGGGGCTGTGCAGAGAAAGAAGGACAACAAACCCCTTAACAAGACAACCATCCCGGCCAACTCAAACAATATTCGTGTTTCTCCGTCTGGAAGCTCTGGGGTCCAGGGCAGCGGTGCTGCCCTCCCCTCCACCCCTTTGAGCAAGGGAGCAGAGACATCTCAACCCTCTCCTATGGACATGCTAGCATCCCACTATAAGCAACTCAAGCGAGCTTCCGGTCCCTCACCGGAATTCTATAACTGGGCCGAGAATCAGTGGTTCAAAAAGTTATGCCAAGTCCTCGAGTCTCAAAATGCTATCATCTTGAGTCTTCTAAATGAGAATCTAGCGATCCGCGCTAATCTCCAACAACAACAACAAGAAATAACCCTCCTCCGCGAGGAAATTAGAAACTGCAAGGCAAGCCAAGACCAACTACAGCATGATTTAAATGATCTCCGTGAGGAAAGCAACCTTCTGAAAACTGATGAAGCCATTAAAAAACAGGAGGAAGCTCTCAACAAAATGACTGCATGTATCAGTACATTTTCAGCCCAGCGTTCTGTCTCCCAGGATGAACAAGACCAGCAAAAGCTGCTAGACTCTGTTATAGTGTCGTCCCAAGATATACCTGTGGAACATGATGGTGAAAACTGTGTCGAAATAGCTCTGGATCTCTTAAAAGACAAATTGCAGCTCATTCTAAACAAATCTGACGTTATTGCTGCCTACAGAGTAGGCAAAAAGAATCCATCAAGTCAAAACCAACGGAAAATTCGCCTGAAGCTGTCTTCCCAGTTCACGAAATCCAATCTAGTCCGGACAGCTGTAGCCCAACGGAAGGGATTATACATCAACGAGTGCTTGACAAGGAACAGACAGCACCTCCTCTGCCGCCTGCATCAAATCCGTCAAAAAAACCCAGATGCGATTCATCAGTGCTTCGTTAGAGATGGACTGATAAAGGTGAGAAAAACCGCAGAGGGCAAAATATTCACAATTACTAAAGAAGAGAACCTCAACGCTTTCCTCTCCCAATGTGGTCTGTCTCAGCTCATTATCACTCCCAGTGAATTAACTTAATTAACCCCCTGTCAACTAGTGGGGCTAGGTTTCCTAAGTCTCATTGTTTCATTTTCTGACTTAATTTTTAACTTACTCTTAACTAGTCATTTACTGAAATTATTTAATTGAGTGCATAAATAGTTCTTCAGGTCTTATTAATTATACAGTCATAACTGAACTATTTATACTTAATAATCATTAGCTTAAATTTGCCTATACTTATTATTCAACTTTTCTTTGATTCCAATTATTACCTAGGTTGCCTAGCCTCGCCATGCTCCCTTACTCCATTGTACCCCTGGCTTTGCCTGCATCTCAAATTGCAAATTGTTACTTACAGTGTACCTGAGAGTACTTGTAAGCAATCTACCTCATTTTTCATTTTTGCTCAATTTGTTTTTGTATTGCTTAGTCTTGTTTATATTTTTGTTTTGTATTTCTATATCTTGTGTTTTGTATAGTCCATGTTTATATGTTTTTTCGTTAATCTCATTTATTACCTAGGTTGCCTAGCCTAGCCATACTCCCTTACTCCATTGTACCCCTGTAAGCCCCTTTTGAGTTTGCTTTGTTCTGTATTGTGTACATCTTTTTCCCTATTTTATAGCTTATTTCTACCTTGTTATTTGCCTTTCTTCCCTTGTTTTTCCTGCAATCAGCTTTTTTATGCAGACAAGTATAGACCCTAAACTTAACCTCTTATCCACTATCTATGACAATTATCACTTTAATGATCTAAATTGCAGATATTTTGCAGCACATGATGTAAACAATGTATTAACTCATAATCACAATATCTCTGTAATCAATTTGAACGTTAGATCCCTAGGTAAACACTTCGATGATGTTAGTGCCTTGATTGAAGCTATTGACAACAAATTCTCTTTTATTATACTTACTGAAACATGGTTGAAAGAGGATACTACTCAGCTCTTTAACATGCCTAACTACTCAGCAATTCACAACTGTCGTCAACTTCAGAGAGGTGGTGGCACTGCTCTTTACTACCACCAAGAACTAACATGCTTAAAAGAAATTAGAACCAGAGACTGCTATGGGGAGTATATCTTCGCCAGCTTCAGAGTCAAGGGTGCCGAGTCTGTCCTGACTGTGGGTGCAGTTTATAGAATTCCTAACACTGATGTGTCCGAATTCAACTCAAACCTTAGAAATCTAATACTTGATAACAGACTGAACAAAAACCACCTAATTATCGCAGGGGACTTTAATATTGACCTCTGCGAGCCTGAACACCCCACTGCTGTTAGCTTCCTCAACTGTATGAATTCCTGCTGCCTCATACCCTTAATCACTAGACCTACTAGAATCACAGATAGCACTGCCACGACGCTCGATCACATCTGGACAAACATAACCTCTTCGCTTACTTCAGGTATAATCACCGATAGCACTACAGATCATTACCCCACATTTCTCTTAACTAACATTAGCAAACCACCTCTTGAGTCAAGAGTGATACGTTTTAGACTACACAATGAAACTGCTATAGACAATTTTATAACTGCTGCTGATAATGTCAACTGGGAGTCCGAGTTAGGTAACATAGTGGACATCAACCTAGCAGTGCAATCTTTTCTTCAAAAAACTCTTAGCCTTTATAATACCCACTGTCCTATGCTTACAAAACAAGTCACAACCAAAAGGCTTAACAATCCCTGGCTTACAAAGGGAATACTTAAATCTATTAATAAAAAACATGACCTTGAGAAGAAGTATAGGTTAGGAAATGTCTCCAAAGAATTCTCAAAGAATTACTCATTATT
The DNA here is from genome assembly GCF_040958095.1 of Procambarus clarkii. Lineage (NCBI taxonomy): Eukaryota > Metazoa > Arthropoda > Malacostraca > Decapoda > Cambaridae > Procambarus > Procambarus clarkii. The sequence goes on from NC_091190.1 coordinate 39,480,128, forward strand.
GCTGTCTAAGATAATTAGACGAGCCAAAACTAAATACTACGAAGATAAATTTACCCAAATAAAGAGCAACATTAAACAAACTTGGAGAACAATTTCTCAAATATTGGGATCAAAGAAGTCTTTAAATAACAAACCAACTCTCCTGTCTAATAACGATGGTCAGCTTTCAGCCTCTGATTCTGCTATTGAGTTCAATAGGTTCTTCTCTTCCATTGGTTCATCCCTTGCAAATGATATTCCATCTTCCAGTACAGACATTAATGACTATCTTTCAGGTAACTATCCACAGTCTCTGTACCTAAAGCCTATTAATTCCACTGACGTCAATGAGATAATCCTTTCCCTTAAAACCAAGTCTGGTGCCCTTGAGGAGATACCAACTTTAATTTACAAAAAAGCCTCCAGATCTTTAGCCCCTGCTATTGCTTTGCTCTTCAACAAGTCACTTGAACTCCAAACCTTCCCAGATATTCTAAAAAAAGCGAGAGTAACGCCTGTCCACAAATGTGGTAATCTCACAGATATTAACAACTACAGACCTATATCTATCCTGCCAAACTTGTCAAAAATTTTTGAAAAACTAATCTATAAGCAGCTTTACTCATATCTAGCCAAACTCAATATACTTAGCCCTTGCCAATATGGCTTCAGACCCAAAAAAAGCACTAACGATGCACTTATTAGTATGCTTAACTCGATTCATACAGCTCTTGATAAAAATGAGTTCCCTGTTGGGTTGTTTGTGGACCTGCGTAAAGCTTTTGACACTGTCAACCACCAAAACCTTCTTCTTAAATTACATCATTATGGAGTCAGAGGACACTCCCTACAATACCTCAAATCCTACCTTACTGACAGGCTCCAATATGTTTCTGTGAATAATACAATTTCTCCCACCCTACCCATCAACATTGGTGTTCCCCAGGGCAGCATACTTGGCCCACTCTTCTTTCTCATCTACATTAATGACCTTCCAAATGCCTCCCAACACCTCAAACCAATTCTATTTGCTGACGACACAACCTTCATTTACTCCAGTCCTGATCCCCTTGCTCTAAATGCCACAGTAAATACTGAGCTAAATAAAGTCCATCTGTGGCTAACTGCCAACAAACTCACCCTTAACATTGACAAAACCTTTTATATTCTGTTTGGCAATAAATCCTCTAATCAAATAAATCTCAAAATAAACAATACCCAAATTTGTAACAAATTAGATGGCAAATTCCTTGGCATTCTCATTGACCACAAGCTTAATTTCCAGGGACACATTCTAAACATATCAAAAAAAGTTTCAAAAACTGTGGGCATTCTTTCTAAGATCAGATATTATGTACCACGCCCTGCCCTGGTGACTCTCTATTACTCCCTTATCTATCCATATCTTAACTATGGTATTTGTGCTTGGGGCTCTACTACCCAAAATCACTTACGTCCTCTAATTACTCAACACAAAGCTGCTATTAGGACAATATCCAATTCTGGCCCCAGACATCACTCGGTACCCCTACTTAAATCTCTGAATATGTTAGACATTAAGTCACTGCACATTCTCTCATGTGTATTATACATATATAAAACGCTAAACTATAATGCCAATCCTGATCTCTAAAGCTTCATAGAAGGTTGTATCAGAACCCATGAGCATCACACCAGAAATAAATACAGTTTTGATATTCCTAGAGTACGACTTAATCAAACTAGAAATGCTCTACAAATCAAGGGGCCCAGAATGTGGAATGACCTTCCCAATCATGTTAAAGACTGTACCTCTCTCAACCAGTTTAAGTTAAAAGCGAAGCTATACCTAATAAATTCCCTGTAACCTACCTTACCCTTCTATTGTCAACCAATGTCTGTTTTTTTTCTTTAAAGAGCGCTGTTTTTCGACATAATTGTATTTGTGCTGCTTTTTCATCTATGTTTTCATTCTACTCATTATGCTCAATTAGTATTAAGCTTGTCATTTAAGTTTATCATGCCCGAAACGCTTTGCGTAATAGTGGCTTTAGGCATTGTATGTACTAGCTCTACCTATAAGTCAAACAATCCTTGTAAATATTTATTGTATGTATGTACCTTACCTAAATAAAATTGTATTGTATTGTATTGTATTGTGTATTTAACCTTTTGCCAGTTACTTGCTTGGTGAGGAGAGGACAATAAGTATTGTAAAGGCTTAAAATTTTGGAAAGAGGCTAGTTAACGAATTATTATCCTGTGTATTGATAAATTTAGATTCCCAGTTTACATTGTGGAGGACATTTGTGAGATTGCCTATTGCCGCTTCACATTGTAACCTAAAGGTAATTTTATTGTTACCTGGTGGTGTTATGGCCATGTTCGCTACAAGGAAGGTAGGATAGTGGTCAGTTGTTCTGTCAGTGATTATACTTGATGTAAGAGGAGCTGTTATGTTGGTCCATCAGTGATCCAGGGTAGTTGCAGATGTTTGAGTGACTCGGGTGGGCCTGGTGATTGCGGGGATGAGCATACAGGAATTCATGCTGTTGAGGAAATAGTCTACTTGAGGGTTATTTTGTAGCCCTAGGTCAATATTGAAATGACCTCTGAGAACTATGTGATTTTTGTTGAGATTATTGTTTATGATAAGGTTCCTCAAGTTGTTATTGTATTTGTGTCTAGCTTCAGACACAAGCATGTTACAGTTATGTCTTAAAGAGTTGAGAGCAATTAAGGATGATAAAGAGTCACTTACAATTAATGTATCAAGTTTGGATACTTGTACACATTTCAGTGCAAGGAGCAAGGCAAATAGTTCAGTCTGAAGGGTAGAAGCCCAGTTGTTTATACGGACTCCCCACTCAAAATATAAGTCATATCCTATTGCCAGGACAACTGCACTTCCAGCTGCACCCGTTGGGCGCTCTAGGAAACCTTCAGTGTATATGATTTGAGAGAGAGAATGCTCTGTGGACAGAGCATCAATATGGCTTAAGACGTTGAGCTTTGCCTCAAAACAAAGCTGGGACTGATCTCTAATTTGCTCCTTTGATGGAAAGGGAGGGATTAAAATTGAAAAGGGTGTAATTTCCTACAGTGCAGGAAAGTGCTATTGTTGTCTCTCTTGGTACAAATTATAAATCTGATACTTTCTGAGTTCAGTTCCAATTTTATTTATCTATTTGAAACAATGTTTACATTCAATAAAGAAATTCTGGAGGGCTTCTGTGCAAGGGTTAGGATGAGCTAGCCTAAGCATTTTTATACCAATTTGACAGTTATTTTCAGTAACACGATAAACAACGCTCGGAATATTAAGTTCCTTTCTCATATTAAGTATCTTTGTGGTACGAAGGCACCCAAGGATTATCCTCAAGGCTTCGTTCTGCAATTTTTCAAGCCCTCCAAGCTTTCTTTCAGGATGCCTTAAAGTTAGTTTAGTTCATTTATTATGCACCCCATACCCATCTTGTGGGCGGTAGTGGAAAGGGTTGCAGAGGCACATAATGGGCTCAGGGACTGAACCCCACAATTCATTTAGGGGGCAACTCACCCGATTTAAAAAATTGTTGTAGGGTATTCATAATTTATTATCCTGATACATGTGAAAGGTGCTGCACCTAGGCCAAGTTTCAGCATCTCAGCCTAAATAGAGACGGAGAAAAAAAACAAAAACAAAAAAAGACGAATTTTTCAACCATGTTCAAAAAATTTCACAGCCCACAATTGTGAACCAAAATCATTTATAAGACACTCAGCTATGACCTTACTATATAATAAAGATTTGCATGTCACATTATTATCCCAGATGTATTTAGTGCAATACTACAGATTTTATAAAAGTTTCCCCAAAAAAGTATGCAACAAAATGAGGTGTATCATTATTTATAAAATCAATAAATCTACGTAGATAAGAATAATGACATGCGTTTATAGAGGCTTATTTTCTACATATAATGTGCAAGTTTCATGTAAATAGAATAATAAATAAAGGCTGTGAAATTTTATCTAGTATTAAAAGTTGGAGTTGCGTAGCGCGCTCTCAAAGTCTACTGAACCTGCGGTCACTCGTGAGTGGTGATTTACGCATTGCGGGCAGCTCGTATGGAGAGCTCGCATGCATCTAGCTGTCAATGCTTCTCTCTTGTTCGTTTGGTAAGTCATATTGCAGTACAAATAGCTAAAAATCCAAAAATAGCATGTTCTGGGAGATATTGTGTGAGCGCGTCAGCATACATCCTCTCTCCATGAGAGACACGCAGTCACTGACTGCACCACCCTCGTGTCAGACCATATGTTGTGTTGCCATATGGTTAGTTTATATTCATTTTATGCATAACATGTTATTTTCAACGCTATTACGAAAAATAAGACATCTACAACGTAAGATACAATACCCCGCGGCGCACTCACGGCGCGAGGACCAGATTCACGAAAGTTGCAGCGGGAAATTTGACTGTAATTACGTTATTTTTCAAGATATCATTAAACGGTTTGGACCACAGTGTTGCCAGAACGTTGTAGTATTTTTCGTAATTTTTCGTAAATATTCCATTTTTCATCGGATTTTCGGGTGACATGGCCCCTTAGCTAAGCAAGTTGCAATCTTGATGAGCTAGTTACAAAATTCAGTATAAGTCGTCACATCAACAATGGGTTCGAGATCGATCACAAGTACAGTTTCTAAATTAAGCAACTGACATATGTGGAGAGCTAGTGTTACAATTGATATGTTTGTCCTGCACACCGCTCCCCATCCAGTGGGCAGCGGTGGATAGGTTACAATCACTTAGTTACTACTTACAGTTAGCAAACTGGGGATATTTGGCTAAAATTTCTGGTACCAGATCATTTTGAATGAAATATTGATACATCGTTGGTACATTGGTTATAGAATTGTCTCTGAATTCACTATCACATAGTGACGGAGGGGTGTGCAAATAATTTTGTTGACAGTTAACATTTGGTCAGGTCTACATCGGCAGATAATGAGAATTCCCAGAAATACTTGTAACCGAGTCTGAGCCGAGCAGTAGTAACATCTAGAAGTCTGCTGATTTTATTGGATGAACCATAGATGTGTGGCTCCTCTTGTATAATAGTATTGAACGAAAGTTAATCTCCCCAAACACTTTCGCGTTTTGGGCAAGTTACCCCTCCACTCTCTCCATTTTTTTTTGGACATTCCCTGGTAGTGTGCGGAAATACTGAAAAGTGTATACTCTTTTCAACTTTGTCACCTTAATTCTTGTCCTATGTCTTTCATTTTGGTATCAATGCGTTCGCAATAGAATTCCCAACAGAACTATGTGCATATAATGTCAAAGACAGCAGCGCGCTTCACCCGCCGACAAGATGAATGTAGGCCAAGGGTACCAGAAAAAGAAAGCTGAGCCACCCTCAGGCAACTCTCATTACATTAGAGAGCGTGATAATACTGAAAAGTGTATACCCTTTTCAACTTTGTTACCTCAATTCTCATCCTAGGTTTTTCAATTTGGCATCAATATGTGTTCGCAATAGAATTCTCTACAGGACTAAAGGCATATAAACTCCAAAAGCCCGGCTTACCATCCGCAACAAACAAAGAAAGCGAGAGTGTGTTACCAGGGAGCGCACAAGAGCGATAAAATGTATACACTCTTTTCATTTTGGTCACCTCAATTGTCATCCTAGGTCTTTCATTTTGGTGTCAATGTGTTCGCAATAGAATTATCTACAGGTTTAAATGCATATAAACTCCAAAAGCACGGCGTACCATCCGCACAAAACAGAGAAAGTGAGAGAAAGTAACCCGGGAGCACTCTAGTGCAATGTAATGTGAACACTCTTTTCACTTTGGTTACCTCAATTCTCGTCATATGTCTTTCATTTTGGTATCAATGTGTTCGCAATTGTATCTGCTGGCATTTACCCTTTGCTTGGATCTGAAGGGTTTTAGGCTCACCACGATGCAATCTGATAGTACCACACGTGTATATACCTATCTTCAAGCAGCAATTCACTCATTCAAACCGACTTATAATAGTTATCCATATATAAATGGTAATCTTTGTTCTACCTGTTAACCTGTCATATGAAGAAAGATTGTCAAAGCTTATATTACATTCTCTAGAAAAGTAAAGAATTAGGAGTGACATATGGTAGAGGTGCACAATGGGATGAATGGACATAATAAAGGGGACATTAATGGGGTATTAAAAGTAGCAACACAAGACAGAACTCGAAACAAAGTGTAAAAATTGGAAAAATTTAGATTTAGGAAAGAACTGCATGGGTAAATACACTGGGTTTGTACCTTAAGGTTCATGTATGCAATATTACAGAGTTCCAGTTAACTCCCATGCATGCAATTAATTTATGTTATGTTTATGTTTTTTATGTTAAAATGTTTTTGTTGATTTGTTTGTATATTTTCATAAGTAAAGCATGCTTACCGTCTTATTCCAAGTTTTATGATAACTTAACAAGGTTTAAAACATAAAGTTCAATATATATATTCTGGTTTTCATACAGGAATTATACGTTAATATAACATCATAATAACGTAATGATGTCGTGTAAATAACGTTATACTGACGTCATATAAATGTTATATTTATGTTATAAGAACGTAAATTGGATAGCTTTACAGAAAGTAAACAAAAAAAACTAAATGTTGACTGAAAATTATTTATTCTTAACCCTTAAACTGCGCATGGCATATATATACGCCCTGAGTAACATGTCCCATGGTGCGCATGGCCTATATATACGCCATAGGGTGCCAGGCCTGATTCAAATGGCCCGCGGCTACACGGGGTTCACAGTAGCTTCCTCAGGGCTCTTGTAAACAGATGCCATTTAAAAAAAAAATCGTGGGCAATATTCTCAGGTGTGAGAGGCACAGTACTGTTGGAGCAACCAAGGCCGGCGCACGCAGCATGAGCGAACAGCATTGATGTTCAGCTTGTGACCACAGCATCGCCGAAAAATGTCAAAATAAATATATAATTGTTATTATTTAGCGATGACAATATTACAGATGACCAATGACTGTGATATAAATAACCAGGGTTGTGATAATAGCAGGATTGTTGTAATAATTAGCGCTGTGGGAGGAGTGATGCTGAGAGACGGAGGGAGACAGCATCGTTTACTGACTGTGTGGCCACCTGTTATTGTTTGCATTCACCATACCAGGTCAGTGGTTCTCTATGGTGAACACAAATGTAGATACTTATATATAATGTGTGTATTAGTGTAATAACAGCAAAAGGATTATGCTGGGAGGAGCCATATGGGTGACGGAGGTGACGTCGTCTGCACGATTTGTCTAGCTGTTTAGAGGGTTGTGGGATATTTGGGCTTGATTCTGATTAATTAATAATTAAAATTAGTAAATTAAATTACGAAGGACCACCCGCTTTTAAAGTAAAGAGGGAAACTGAGAATTTCAGATCATTAGATAAAATTCTAGAGAAAACCAGTGACTATGGATATGACTAGAAAGTATGATCATAAGAATAATTAATGGGCTGTATTATTAAAGAAACAAACCTCAAACACCTACATTGGAGGGTTATTACTGGAGGTCAGTACGTCCAGGAATCAGTGTGGTTCGTTCACTAATTCAATTAATAATAATCTAATCCTATAAATAATGCTGAATATAATATTATTCATATAAAGAAGGACATGAATATGAGCATAGCAATGAGTTACAGTAAATCACACATTATGTTGAAACATTCTGAATGTATCAAATTACTAGAATATGGAAAAAAGAAATAAGCCTTAGCTTGTAGTAGGTTCCTTTAGATAACCCTGGAAGTCTTCTTAATCTCCAAGTCTGGTACACTGACGAATGCCACGGTTAACATGGAGAAGACAGCATGAGGAATTCGTCTCTCGAGCTGCAAGATAAATAACTACCAGTAGCAATTGATTTAACTACTCAATTCATATTCAAGATTATTGATATCTACAGATGGAATTCTAATCACCTGTTATTAGGTGTTATCTCGCCGCGTGACGCGCAATCACCCCGCTATTATTAAACCTGTAAATGATGCATCAAATAAAGGGTACTTAGCTGTGAGTACTGTATAAGTATTAAGATTGCCGTAATTTCGCATCCCAGACTCCGGTGAACCTATCCTGGATTGATGCGTTTCAAGCTGGCTGATCACGTGTCGTCAGGAACCAAGTCTAGGGTCCCTCTTTTAACACCAGCACTAGTTGAAGATATTATCTGCAAGGTCGTTCACGCCTCACAGTGGCGGCTTTCATCTGCGGATGAATAACACCTGCCCGATTTGCTGGGCAATGGCGTCGTTTATGAGTACGGTAAGTACAGTTCTGCCTCCTTCCGGCTCTGCACGTGTCCGCGTACCGACTGAGGATGGCGTCCCCCAACCCACGCCGAGTCGACGTTCATGACACAAATTATTGTCTTGAACATTAATATTTCTCGCATTCGCGTTTGAAACTCTAAAGACTGGACGGGTTTATTATTTAGAGGAACGAAATATTATTATTTAACTATTTAAGAATAGTAAATATATAAGGGAGAGGAATTAATGTCTCCCCATGGCATTCATTGATGACGTTAACACTATCGCGAGGTAGACGGTATAATTCTAACGCTCTATTCGGCTTTTAGTTAGAGAACAATTCGTCTGCAATCAGTTGTCATACAGAATGCTTTAATTATGGAGAATCGTATTTAATTCTCACACAAATTGAATATAATGTGTTTTACTGTAAAGAAATCTGACGCAATACTGGCGTCAGGTGACGTGAGAATTCTAGCCTAATGCACAGATGAATTATTAGTACAGGAGAATTCTACGAGTTGTTAATTTTACTTACTACAATATTAAGTATGGTTAGTAATAAGTAATGAGAATACAACAATGCTGTATTCGATGTTGGAAATATCCAACAAGGGTGGCCACTATGCTCTTTGGGCACTACAAGCTTAGGTGTACAGTTACGGTGCATAAAACATGTAGATATTTATATATAATATGTGTATATAGGGTAATAACACTGCAAAAGGTATTGTTGGGGGAGAAAGTTTAGTGCATGTGACCTTGAAAGAGTGAGGGAGCCGCCATCTGTGTATAGCGACGACTCTTAGTGCCTGAACTAACTATATCAGCTTAGCTGTACAGTTGTAGTGAACAAAATATATACATACTTATATATAACGTCTGTATATAGTGTAATAACACCACAAATGGTATTGTTGGGGATGAAAGTTTAGTGCGTGTGACCTTGAATGAGTGAGGGAGCCGCCAGCCGCCATCTGTGTATAGCGACGACTCTTAGTGCCTGAACTAACTATATCAGCTTAGCTGTACAGTTGTAGTGAACAAAATGTACACATACTTATATATAACGTCTGTATATAGTGTAATAACACCACAACTGGTATTGTTGGGGGAGAAAGTTTAGTGCGTGTGTTGAGGGAGTGGCAGCGAGTGGCTGGCTGGTGTGTGGCGGTAACTCCTCATTGCTTTTCGACTCTCAATACCAACTTAGTGGTTCGTTATGGTGACCAAAACATACCAATACTTATATATAACCTGTGTATAGAGTGTAATAGCAGCAAAACTATTTGTTCATTGTTTTATAAACATAATAATTTAATCACTAATATGCACATCATACTTTTGAGTATAGCTATTATTAACCACTTTTATTATTTAAATATATTACAATACACACTATTGAATAATATTACTGCAAAAAAACTAAGAAAAAATCAATCGGAGACATTGAAACAATTAGGCAATAATATCTTTGTGGCAACTCCCATCTGTCAACGCGGGTGACGCTGACCAGGTCTGACGATCGCTCTGTCAAAGCCCACTTTTTGCCAGACTTCCTCGGTCAATTGCGCCCAAAATATGTCACCTACGATTTTTTTTTTATTTTTTTCCGTGCTCAGGGGACACAAATTAACATATTTAGAAGACGAAAAAAAAATTTTGAATTTTTTTTTTCTTGCGCACAGGGGTGTAAATGTCCCAAGGACCCCTGAGCAGTGTAAGGGTTAAATATAAAGCATGAAAACATTATAATACCATAGCATTTACTATTATTTTAAAATTTTTAAATAAATCTTAAAAAACTGTGTCTCAAGAATATATGTTTTTAGTTATATCCTTTGGTTTTAAGAATGTCAGATATACATATTTATGTCAAAAGTTACAGTATTACCTATGTGGCACCATTTAAAAACGTCCACAAACGTTCTGTGTTTGCTGGGTGTGGGCAGTGCTTTTATGATGTTGCATGCCATTGTAGTGTGACCTATGTAACGCTGGGGTTACTTTGTTTCTTTAAGTTGTGTTGAGGACTTAAGGATTCAGTGAGTTAATTAAGTAAGGGGTAATTAACTGGATAAGGGATGCACACTTAGTATTGTGGAGTGAGTGAGGGCTGTTAAGAGAGAACAGTGTTGAGCTTGAGTGAGATACGTCTCGGGAGCAATTAATTGTCCGTGTGACAACTAATTGACCACTAGCTAATTATGTAATTAGCCTTCTCATCATGAATTCACGTAGTGGGAGCTAGAGGGTCTGTCAGAGTCTGTCAGTACTGTATTTGTGTTAACATAATATGCTCGAGACTAATTACCTTTCTGGGGTATAGCAATTAGTGGAGTAATTAACATTGGAGAGCTCCGATGACTCGGTAAAGCGAGGTCATGGAGCTAGCATAAATCGTTGTATTAATCATATCCTGTCTGCGGACAGTGGATTAGTGGCACATCTTGTTAATTAGGGTAATTAACTCCTTTCCCGTGAATTCACAGTGTTTGATGAGACCTGCTTAGGCAGTGCGGAGTGAGACGTATTTATGGATGATTAATTATCGGTCCTGGTGACAGTTAATTAATTGCTCAGAAATAATTAGGGAATTAATTAGGGTAATTAACACTCACTAGTAATTTTTTGACACAGACTGTGGAGAAGCTACCAGTTAGGGTAGGCCTAGTTAACGTAACTCAATGGGGATGTAATTAGTGGTCCGCTTGACCTTAATTGAGAATTACTCACTGAATACTTGCTAGGAGTCAAGTGTGATGTAATATAAGTTTGAGTTATTGTTAACAAGAGAGAGACAAGTGTTAAAGATTAACGTAGAGTATCATCATGTTGTCTAGTGTGAGACAATTGTGTGTGATTACCGTAGTACTTTGTTGCTGACTGCTGCGATCAGTCAATTAACGTAATTAATCACTTAAGGCAATTTCTTTTGGTTGTCGTCTGGTGACGAGAGTAGAGTCATCTAGGGATTTGTGGAGCTGTGTCCCAGAATCCCGCCTTGCCTGTCTTTGTTACTGTTTACAACAGGGCAACTTCTTGTTGGGAGTTGCAAAGAGTGTTCACACTGGGTTGTGATAGGGGGGAGTCACTGTTGGACTCCCGCCTAGTTACGTGGGTCTCTCCTGGGGGGCGGGAGGACCCCTAAGTTTGTGATTATAGTAGCTGTCAGGGAAACCGAGACACTATTGATTGCATGCTTGTGTCTTTGTCTTCAGTGGATATCCTTCATTTGATCAGTTAGTTCATGTTGTCAGCCCGAAGTGTCAGCAAGATGGAGTCTGCTGTCACTTCTCGAGGGGCTGTTGCCACTTGATGTACAATAACGTAACCATTCCCTGTGGTGTAACTTAGTCTGTGATATTTTTCTTTGTTTTGCAATATTGCGTCATCAGTGGGCACACCTGTGTTCAGGTTAGTTCAGTATGCAGCCTCACAGCAAGGGTTGCTATTTAGCTGTTTGTTATCGTGCCACTGGATGGACATTAACGTAACATAAACTCGGTAATGTAGTAGTTAGTCTCTTGTTATTAATAAATTGTTATGTTATAGAAAACGGTCTTTGATGTCAACCCTTCAACCATATTATTCCACCATATTTCTGCATATTATTAAATGTTGATGTGATCTTGATAAGGCGGCTGTTCTTGGGAATTTGAATTCCAATTCATAGCGCCACATCAAATATAAATATTTGATTGTGAGAACCCGTCGGTTACCCTTTATTAGTTTTAACGTCCTGTTTAACTAGGAGGAGCCAGCGGCCTATTGTGGACAGGTTTTCACCCTTGGTGGTGGAGGCCTGGCGGTTTGCTCCCGCTTTTCCTTTTTCTATTGGACTCATGCTTAACTGCCGTGAGCAGACTTTAAACTTGTAGTCCACCTCCTAAGGGAGGTAGGCGTAGAGAAAAATCTCACATATATATAGGCCACCAAATTTAGACAGAATGGAAGCAAAGCATCTATGGGATGAAATATCTAGGGCATCTAGATCTAACAGTATTTACGTCATGGGTGACTTTAATTTTAGTGGAATGAACTGGTTGAACAAAACAGGGAATAGTGAAGCAGAAGATTTTCTAGAATTAATTGACGATTGCTTTCTTACGCAACACATTAAGGAACCAACATGGGAAAATAATATTTTAGATTTAGTGTTAACTAACAGGGAAACACAAATTAATGACATCGAAATAGGGAGTGAGCTAGGGAACAGTGATCACAAAGAAATCAGATTTAGCATAGAATGGAACAGACCTGTAGGAGAAAATTCTGTTAAAGTGCCAGATTTTCGAAAAGCTGATTTTAATAGCCTAAGAAATTTTTTGGGTCAAATTGATTGGAAAGTCTTGGGTATGGGGTGGGAGCCGGTCTTGGAGCGAGACATGAACCCATCGATAGGTGGCGTAAATGGGGATTTCGATGTGGATTCAATATATAACTTATTTAAGAATATTCTAAACAAAGCACAGGAACGTAGTATACCATACAAATTGAATAGATCGAATACTAATGACCCAAAGTGGATAACAAAGAATTTGAAGATCCTTATAGGTAAAAAGAGAGCTTGGTACAAAAGGATTAAAAATGGGGAGGTCACTTTAGAACAGGAATTCGTACAACTGGTTAGAAATGTTAAAAAAGAGATAAGGAAAGCAAAAAGAAACTATGAAGTTCGCATAGCAGGGCAAGCAAAGACAAATCCTAAAGGTTTTTTTCAGTCATATCGTACTAAGACTAGGGAAAGGATAGGTCCATTAAAAACTGAGACAGGTCAAATAACAGATAGTGATGAAGAGATGAGTAGTATTTTTAATAAATATTTTGTATCTGTATTTACTAAAGAGGAACTTAACAATATGCCTTCAGCCGAACAAGTCTATGTTGGTGGGGACGAGGACAGGTTGACGAGTTTAGCAGTTACCAGGGAGGATGTTCTTAAACAAATAGTAAAACTCAAACCAAACAAATCCCCAGGGCCGGTTGAAGTGTTTGCCAGGGTGCTTAAAGAATGCAAAGAGGAGCTTTGTGACCCACTGTCAACCATATTTAATAAATCAATAGAGTCAGGCAGAGTGCCAGAGTTTTGGAAAGTTGCTAATGTGATACCAGTTTTTAAGAAAGGAGATAGATCACTTGCGTCTAACTATCGACCAATTAGCCTAACGTCTATTGTGGGAAAGTTACTCGAATCTATAATAGCAAATAAAATTCGTCTTCATCTTGAAAAACATAAATTAATAATTGAGTCGCAACATGGTTTTATAAATGGCCGTTCATGTTTAACAAATTTGTTATCTTTTTATTCTAGCATTGTTGAGGCAGTTGATAGTGGTAAGGATTGCGATGTTGTGTACCTTGACTTTAGCAAAGCTTTTGATACAGTGCCACATGAAAGACTGATTAAAAAGATAGAGTCTCATGGTATTGGGGGTGCTGTAGCGAGTAGATTATCCCAATAATATACTCGCTCCAAATGCATTGTTAATATTCCTGTCAACCTTTGGAGATGAATGAGGTGAGGCGTTGCCCTGGCAACACACACTGCTTATATGCTCTGCCCGAGCATATAAGCAGCAGAATAGCAAACATTAACGAGAGTCTACTTTCAAGTGTGGTCTAGAGCAGACACTTGCGAGATACTGTACCGACGCTCAGTGCGCCCAACTCACACCAAAGTATCACCTGTGTACTTCTGTATATTCGACCAAATATATATATAGTATCTTAGTGTCTGTGTTTATTTGTCACCATACTTTACGTAACAATAGAACCGTTACATTGGTGACCCCAGAGAGTTTCGACGATACCCAGCCACGATGGACTACAACATGGACTACAACTGTGGACCGCAGCCACCTGTCGTGGAACGTTGCCAACACCCTTGCCACAGCTATGATTTTCATCGCGATCATCTCTGCATTTTCATCTACTACGGCTTGCTACTCCACGATCACTACTCACTCATCTGGCAGCTTCATCAGTAACTACATAATGTGGGATCTACAGCCTGTCCTGCCGACTCTCGGTCGCTGCCAAGGCACTGCTTGTTCTACAGTGGCGCCCACGAAAGCTGCTCTTTCGTCAGATTCATCTACACGTTCACTGCATTCTGATACTCTGCCGACTCAAGCACTTTGCGCAGTACAGGACTTACAGCTTGCGTTTCCGACTCTTCGTCGCCTCCAGGACAATTCAGCTCTAGCAGTGATTCCCTCGTTGTCCTAACTACGTGCCTACATTACCTCCTATTGTCCTGGAGCCCGAGCCCATCCGCCCCGGATCTAAATGCTCCACCAACAACCCAAGACGCTACAGCTTCGACACAGAGCAGACAGCAGACTACGACCGCATCGAGCCACCACGCTCTCGCTCCCTGAGTTCAGACACTCACAATTCTCAATCGAGCCGCCACGCTCTCCCACATAGAGCTCCACGACTCCGGCCTCACTCAGCTCTCTGCTCTGCTCCAGGCTTCGTCTCAACGTCTGCGACACTGCTAAATCCAGAGACACATCCGCCGACTACGCAGTTCACTTTTCGACCACAGTTACCAGCAGCACCGCCACCTACGACAACGGACGATCCTGTACGACCTCCCACCCTACAACCCCAGTTACCAGCCGCACCACAACCTGATCCTACGACGACGGACGATCCTGTGCGACCTCCCACCCTACGACCCCAGTTAGATGACATCAGCGAAGAGGAGGAAGTTAACTTTGATGGTTATGTAACGCGAGCAGGGCGTACAATTCACCGACCAGCTAAGTTCCTTGATCAAGTATTTTTCCTTTCATCCCCTGGGAGGGGGAGTTCTGTAGCGAGTAGATTATCCCAATTGTCAGAAAATCCGACAGCATTTAATATATCATACAGACAGATAATAGCTGTGTTGTATAAACAAGTTAACCCATAGAAAACATAACTTGTAGTGGAATTACCGTCTAAAGAAAACGGGATATCATCACCACATACTATTATATTCACCACCTATTATGGTGGGAATTATTCTTAAATACATTAGTCTTTGGACTTTACCATCATAAAAATATCTCATATAAATTAACTTAATTATCAATATTAAAGTAGAGTAAATGTGACCCTTCTATCACTTTCTGACATCTGGACAATGTAGGCCAGGCGTCAGTGAGGGAGGAGGGGCAGCCATTGTTTATACTGAGACCAGAGGCTCACGGGAGCAAATTCGGCTCCTGTTAATTTTACTTGGACGTAGTGTTATGGAAACCAAAGGTGTACCATTATCATCACGCTGTCAACAAAACAAGTTAAGTGTTCTTTCCGAAACCCATGTATCTTTCATTTATGGCCATTAATGTCATTATATAGGGTGCCCGGTTAGAGCACGTGGTAGCCTCAAACTAAAGGTAATTAAGCCAGGTCTTCATTGTTCCATGTACAGTGTTTCTCTGATATACCTGTCATATATAGGATTCTGGCTTTACGCTAGCGCCCTTTTGACAGGTCAAGACGAGGAAGCATGCTTCGTACATCAGTTACCAGGGTGATGGAAGCTACCTCAAAGAGGGAAAATGTGGTGTCTACACCCTAGTTATACCTGGTGGACTAACCTGCTGTACTATAAGATAAGGAACCTCTTCAATGTTTTATAATGTGTAGTTAATACTGTAGTTTGATTGCCTGCATATATATAAATTAATTTAATATAAACCCCCCCTAATGTGTAGAGGATCGATTTGTGAGATTATGAGATTATTGCAGAAATACAGTCCTCTTATCATTATACAAATTGCTATCGAAGTATATAAATTAACATAAATATAAATTCTATATATATTCATATAAATTAAATAAATATAAATCTCACAGGTCGGTTCCCACACCAATAATATACTCGCTCCAAATGCATTGTTAATATTCCTGTCAACCTTTGGAGATGAATGAGGTGAGGCGTTGCCCGGGCAACACACACTGCTTATATGCTCTGCCAGAGCATATAAGCAGCAGAATAGCAAACATTAACGAGAGTCTACTTTCAAGTGTGGTCTAGAGCAGACACTTGCGAGATACTTCGGAGGGGGGATATTAATAGGGTATTAAGGGGGGATATTAATACGGTATTAAGGGGGGATATTAATAGGGTATTAAAAGTATCAACACAGGACAGAACACGAAACAATGGATATAAATTGGATAAGTTTAGATTTAGGAAAGACTTGGGTAAATACTGGTTCAGTAACAGGGTTGTTGATTTGTGGAACCAATTGCCGCGTAACATTGTGGAGGTGGGGTCCCTCGATTGTTTCAAGCACGGGTTGGACAAGTATATGAGTGGGATTGGGTGGTTATAGAATAGGAGCTGCCTCGTATGGGCCAATAGGCCTTCTGCAGTTACCTTTGTTCTTATGTTCTTATGTTCTTATACTGTACCGACGCTCAGTGCGCCCAACTCACACCAAAGTATCACCTGTGTACTTCTGTATATTCGACCAAATATATATATAGTATCTTAGTGTCTGTGTTTATTTGTCACCATACTTTACGTAACAATAGAACCGTTACAGTGCTATATTAAGCTGGATTAGGGCATGGCTATACCAAAGGAAACAGAGTTAGTATAAATGGAGTCAAGTCAGAGTGGGAAAATGTTGTAAGTGGGGTGCCTCAGGGCTCTGTCCTGGGACCTCTGTTGTTTATAATATATATATTTGATTTAGATTCAGGTTTGAGTAGCAACATTTGCAAATTTGCCGATGATGTGAAAATCGGTAAGGAAATTAATTCGGAGGAGGACTCACTATCACTTCAAGTTGATCTAGATAGGGTTTTGAAATGGTCGAAGGATTGGCAGATGCAGTTTAATGCTGATAAATGTAAAGTTCTGAGGTTAGGTAATGATGATAGGGTTACAAGATACGAGCTAGATGGTGTTGAGATTGCGAAGTCGAATTGCGAAAGGGATCTGGGAGTTATGATTAGTAAGATTTTAAAACAAAAGGAGCAATGCATAAATGTTCGTAATAAGGCAAATCGGACACTTGGATTTATTAATCGCAGCGTTAGTAACAAGACACCTGGTGTGGTTCTCAAGCTATATCTTGCTCTAGTTAGGCCCCATTTAGATTATGCAGTTCAGTTTTGGTCGCCATATTATAGAATGGATATAAATTCACTTGAACGTGTCCAGCGTAGGATGACTAAGTTAATTCCCCAAATTAGAAATCTTTCATATGAAGAAAGATTAACAAAGCTTAAGTTGCATTCACTGGAAAGGCAAAGAGTTAGGGGTGACATGATAGAGGTTTACAAGTGGGTGAATGGACATAACAAAGGGGATATTAATAGGGTATTAAAAGTATCAACACAAGACAGAACACGAAACAATGGGTATAAATTGGATAAGTTTAGATTTAGGAAAGACTTGGGTAAATACTGGTTCAGTAACAGGGTTGTTGATTTGTGGAACCAATTGCCGCGTAACATTGTGGAGGTGGGGTCCCTCGATTGTTTCAGGCATGGGTTGGACATGTATATGAGTGGGATTGGGTGGTTATAAATAGGAGCTGCCTCGTATGGGCCAATAGGCCTTCTGCAGTTGCCTTTGTTCTTATGTTCTTAAGATACTAAAGAAATTGTTCACAACTTTTGTTAGACCAAAGCTGGAATGGAATATGCAGTGGTTGTATGGTGCCCATATCTTAAGAAAAGGTGCAAATACATGCAACTAAATGGCTCCCAGAACTGAAGGACAGGAGCTACGAGGAGTGGTTAGGCATTAACCCTTGTGTTGCTAAGGGCTATTTGGCCATTGTCATCCACAGGTGCATACCAAAAAAAAAAAAAATTCTTCTAAACCTGTTAATATGTGTTCTCTGATCATGGGAAAAAATAATAAAAAAAAATCGTAAGTGGCATATTTTGCCCGCTATAGGGCGGGTAAGTCTGGCAAAAAACAGGCGCATACTCATCATGCGCCCCAGGCATTCTGCTCGGCCCCAGCTGTCATACAGGAGTGGCCACAAAGAGATAATTACTAATGTCTCTGATTGATTTTTCTTGTTTATTTTTTTGCTGTAATATTATTCAATAGTGTGTAGTGTGATATATTTATATAATAAAATGTGTGAATCATCGCTGTACTCAAAATTATGGTGTGCATAGTGTTAATTTAATTATTATGTTCATCAAACAGTTGTCGGTTATTACACTGTATACACAGGTTATATATAAGTATCTGCATGTTTTGTTCACCATAACGAACCACTAAGTTGGTATAATGAGTCAAAAAGCAATGAGGAGTGACCACAACACACCAGCCAGCCATTTGCTGCCTCTCACTCCCGCAACACCTCACTCGCCCACATTCTCCTCCCACCATACTGTTTTTGCCTTTATTCATTATATACAGACATTATATATAAGTATCTACATGTTTTGTTCACCACAACTGTACAACTAAGCTGATATAGTTAGTTCAGGCACTAAGAGACGTCGCTACACACAGTCAGCTGGTGGCTGCCTCCCTCACACATTTAAGGTCAGATGTACTAAAATTTCTCCCCCAACAATACTTTTTGTAGTGTTATTACCCTATATACACATTATATATAAGTATTTACATGTTTTGTTCACCATAACTGTTCAACTAAGCCGGTACAGTGCCCAAAGATTATAGTGGCCACCCCTACCCAGCATGATAAATCATGCAAATGTCGCCACCTCCCTCTCCAAAATGGCTTCTTCCCCACACTCCTTTTGCTGTTATCATACTATATAATATAGACGTTATATATAAGTATCTACATTTGTGTTCACCATAATGAACCACTAAATTGGTATGCTGAGTGGCAGTGGCTGGAAGTGGCAGCCCGCCACTGGCTGTCACTCGCTCCCTCTGTCACCTCATCTAATTTGCCACCATTCTCCTCCCACCATACTGTTTTTGCTTTTATTCACTATATACAGACATTATATATAAGTATCTGCAAGTTTTGTTCACCATAGCGAACAACTAAGCTGGTATAGTAAGTTCAGACAGTAAAAGGTGGTTACACAGAGTCAGCAGATAATGATACCTCCCTTCCCAATAAGATTACTCCTCCCACTACAGCGCTAATTATCACAACAATCCTGCTATTATCAGAATCCTGGTCATTTTTATCAGTCTGGGATCTTCTGTAATACTATCATCGCTAAATAATAGCATGTACATATATATTTTGACATTTTTAGGCGATGCTGTGGTCACAAGCTGGTCTGCAGTGCTGTGAGCTCATGCTGCGTGCGCCAGCCTTGGTGGCTCACTCACTACTGAGGCCCTCACAACCGGGAATGTGGCCCACGATATTTTTTTTAAATGGCATCTGTTTACAAATGCCCTGATGAAGTTGAGGTGAACCCCTGTATCCGCGAGCCGTTTAAATCTTGCGTAGTACTCCATCGCGTCATATGACATGATGCGCAATTTATTGCAAATTTCTCAACCCTGCATATGACATGTTGCGCAGTTTAAGGGTTAAAAACAAATTCCAGAGAATTTATTTCCTGTGCATGGGGGTGAGGGGGGGGGGTTGCCATATTTAGAAGCCAAGCAACACAGTGGTTAATAGTCTGATGACTACGCTCAAGAGAACCCTGTGAAGCAGGATGATAGGGGCTGGACAATACCTGTTTGATGTTGAACTCCTTCAGTGTCCTTTTGAAGAGATCACTGGTGAAGTTGGTACCACAGTCGCTCTGAACCTCCCTGGGAAATCCATACTGGGTGAAGATCTTCAATAAGTGCTTCACAACCGTAGCAGCCGTAATGTTCTTCACTGGAACTGCTATGGGAAATCTGGTGGTAAGACACAGGATGGTTAAGATATAGGCGTTACCTGAACTGGTCCGAGGTAAAGGACCAACACAGTCTATAATAAGTCTGTGGAAAGGTTCCGCAGGCACCTGTATGGGAATCAGTGGCGCTCTGGGAATAGAGATGTTCGGTTTACCTGCCATCTGACATGTATGACACTGTTTTACGTACTGTTTGACGCTATTTACCATACCTGGCCAGTAGTAGTCTTGACGAATTCCATGGTAGGTCTTGTTGAAGCCGTAGTGGGAGAGTGCTCCGTGGGCCAGGTGTAGAATAGTGTTCTGCAGGCTGGCAGGAATCACAAGTTGTTCAACGTTGGCCCAATCGTCCTCCTCCTTCAGTTTAATGGGTCTATATCTGCGGTAGAGCAAGTCGTTCTCTAGGAAGAACCCAGGAATACGGTCGGGTTGAGTCTCAGCCTGTAAAAATAATGGTGTCAAAGTAAGATCTTCCCTCTGTAACTTACGGAACTCCAACTTGGTCAGATTCGGGGGTAGTTTCTGAGGGTCTTGAGGGACAGCGGTAGCAGTAGAGTCAGCTGGCTGTGGTCGTGCGGCTTGTGCACGGGTGGTCACTAGAACCAGAGGAGAAACTTCATCACTCTCTTGAACCTTTGCTGGAACATACTTAAATATAGGGTTATCTGGCACAGAGGTACACACCTGGGGTTTGTCCATGACGATCAGGTTGATCGGTTGCAGGTCTTCTGCCAAGTCGTTGCCTAGGAGAAGTTGCACTCCAGGCATGGGAAAAGGCTTTTCCCTGACGGCGACTTGGACTTCTCCGTTCACGAAGGGATAATCCAGGTGGACTCTGGCGAGAGGATAAGGAGTGGTAGCAGTGAGGTCAGTGATGAAGACAGTTTCTCCGGTGTAGGCGATGTTGGGCACAGCCGACTTCAAGATAATCGATTGAAGAGCCGCTGTGTCCCTCAAGATCTTCAATTTGAAACGTCCCTCCGGATTTGAACCGTTGGCAGAGACAGTCCCAGTATACAGGTGGTTACTGAAAAGAGAAAGATCATTAACATGAGCACCAACATTCATCACAGGCTTACCGGACTTAGGAGGAGTTGGTTTGGGTTTTTGTGGGTCAGTGGTTCCCTTGTATTGAGACTTACCACACTTGTCTATGGTATGTCCATAGAGTCTACAATAATTGCAGTACAATTGCGAGCCAGCTTGATCGGTACTCACTTTCTCGTAACTGTACCACGACTTCTTACTGGAAGATGGTTCTGGTGTCAGCCGGTGGATGAGGCTGTAAGTGTCAGCCGACTTAGCACACTTCAGGTAGTCGGTTTCTTCTTTATCTGCTAAATATAGACGGACAGGAGGCGGCACACGCCTCAAGAATTCTTCAACTAGCATCAGGTTGACGAGTTCTGTAAAAGTAGAGACATGTGCTGCTTCCAGCCATTTCATAAAATATCTCCGTTTTGTGTTAGCAAACTCGAGAAAGGTAGTGGTACTTGCCTTCAGGTGGTCACGGAATTTCCTTCGATAACTTTCGGTGGAGAGAAGGTAGGCGTCCAACACTGCTTGTTTCAGAGTCTGGTAGTCATTCTCAGACGCCAAAGTACTGAGTGTGACTGCAGCTCTACCTGTAAGATGTACTCTGAGAAGTGTGGCCCATTGGTCGGCAGGCCAACTAAGTTGATTAGCAAGGGTTTCAAAGGTGGTAAAAAACACGTCAACTTCTGCTTCTACAAATGATGGCATTAACTTACTTGCATGTGATATATTAAAACTGATGGAAAGATTGGCAGTAGCTTGCTGGCGTTGAGCGAGGTGTGAAGTTTCCAACGCGAATTCTCGTTGACGACACTCCATAGCCAAAGTTGCTTGGTGTTTGTCATGTTCGTGTTGCATCTCCAACTCGCGTCGTTTTGTTTCAAGCTGTACTCGTTCCCGCTCACGGAGTATTGCAACCTCACGTTCTTGTTCTTCTTTCCTCAAGGCAGCTTCACGTTCCTTGAGGGCGATTTCACGTTCTTGTTCTTCCCTTCGTATGGCAGCTGCTTCTCTTTGCTGCTCAAGGGCTTCCCTTTGCTGCTCACGTTCAATCTTGGCCAGCTCTAGTTTGAGTTTCATCGTTGCCAAATCAATTTTATCTGCAATATAGTAAGTTTCATGAGTTTCAGAGTCTATCTTACCTTGCTCAAAGAAATGATCCAGTAACAGGTTGTGCATTTCACTCTTGTTGGCTTGGTAGGGAACTGTTAGTTGATACTCATGTGCAAGAGTTTGTAATTCAGCCCTCTTGGCATGACTTAAAGTCCCAATTGCACCTGCTGGATCTGCATGGAAAGCTTGGAGACGAAACATGGTGAAATTAGCAAATAAATGCACAACGAATATACCGGTGTGATATAGTGAATGTCAGAAACAGGACAACGTGGCAACTGGTACCTATCCTGTGGAATCTTTAACAATTAAAGTTAAGTACAAGATGTTAAATGATTAATTTAAATCAAGGTCGCAGGAAATCTTGTACCCGGTACTCATGCAAGAGGATAAGGGCAAGAAAATCCTACTAGATAAGTGAAACTGAGTTTCTAAAACAAATGAAACAGTTAATTGCCTCAAAAGTGAAATTGGTAGTCCAAGGATGTAGGCATACCTTGCCGAGTCCCTATAGGACATAAGCAAGTTTTCCCACTGAAATTAATATGATACTTACAGAATTAGCGAACTTTTGTGCTCTGAAAAAGAAAGCTAATTCCCTACCAATGTATGTATCATCATCTCTGACCGACGTGTAGGGGTGCGAGGTGTCAACTGGTGACGAGAACTGCTGCTGAGGTCCCAATTCAGCAACTAAAGTTCGTGCTAGAAAAACTATGGCCCTCTTTATCCTCCTACTGTCAGATTGCAGAAGATTAGGTGCACTTGACCTGGGGGCAGACCACAGTACCAGGGTATCAATATGATGATCTGTCGAAAATATGAGAAATATCCAAGGGACAAATGATGGTAAACACGAGTAATAACACGGAAGGAGAGATGACCAATTAAGAGTATGACTGAGGCCTACAGTCACCACGTAATCCAAAGTTGTCTCACCTTCACCATATGCTACTCTCGGAATACACAATACACACAGCACCACATAAAAATGAAATTGAATATGAAAAATAGTAAAAGCTACGTTACTAAAGCCAAATACGGTTACCATAAATTACTACTTGGCACCAGTACCTGAGTGAAGCTCCTAGGGCAGGCCCCCACTTTATGTGACGGTAACGCGTTGGTGTTCGGCTGTTTCAAAAGCTAGGGGTATGGCCTCGTCACATAAAGAAAAAAAAAGAGAAAAGCTGGAACTTTCGTCTGTGGTAAGGTAATGGGAAGACACACAAAACACAAGTAAATTTAACAATGAAATTTTAATTACGTTAGAAAAGCAAAACATGAATAAAATTGGGCATAAAAATGTAACAGATAAATCAACAAACAAAATAATAAGAATAAACACTGGCAAATGAAAAGTTACGTTAAGACAAGTGAATAATAGCGAAGTAAATAATGATGCAGGAATATTGGCTTCAAGCTGCCACCTCCCTTAGTACACATAAGCCAAGGCTTAGTCTACCAATGAGACGTGTCAACTGTGTGGAGCACTAGGATATTCTGCCTTCCCTAGGTCGCTGTAGCTCAGACATCAGCTCGTGGTGGCGGGTGGTGGGGCACGTGCGACTGGGCACCAGCCAATCAGCGACAGGCAGGCGATGGACAAGCAGTTTGCCGGTTAACGGTGGCGGAGGCGAGCAGGTGCGCCGGTGGGCTGGATACGTTTTGCTTTCTGGGCAAAACGTTTTGGTGATACTTGTTGGATATATCTTCTATATTATTTGTTAATGGGACGTACTTTGGAGGGAAGAGCAGGCTCAATCTCTCTTGAAAGAGATAATCGTCACAATATATAAAACGCTGAACTGTAATGCCAATCCTGACCTCAAAAGCTTCATTGAAGGTTGTAACAGAACCCATGACCACCACACCAGAAATAAATACAGTTTTGATATTCCTAGAGTATGACTTAATCAAACTAGAAATGCTCTACAAATCAAGGGACCCAGAATGTGGAATGACCTTCCCAACCATGTTAAAGACTGTACCTCTCTCAACCAGTTTAAGATAAAAACTAAACACTACCTAATAAATTCCCTGTAACCTACCTCACTCCTCTATTGTCAACCCATGTCTGTTATTTTTTTTAATCAACACTGTTTGTCAACCTATTGTATTTGTGCTGCTTTTTCAGTCATGTTCCCTCTTTTTTTTTATCTTTATTTGTATTTGTTCTCAACATTTTTTATTCT
Organism: Procambarus clarkii; assembly: GCF_040958095.1. Lineage (NCBI taxonomy): Eukaryota > Metazoa > Arthropoda > Malacostraca > Decapoda > Cambaridae > Procambarus > Procambarus clarkii. Next base: position 39,504,570 of record NC_091190.1, read on the forward strand.
TTATGCTCAATTAGTATTAAGTTCTAGATATTAATGTTTTTCTTGCCCGAAACGCATTGCGTAATAGTGGCTTTAGGCATTGTATGTACTAGCTCTATCTATATATCAATCCATTAATGTAACATCACTTGTATGTATGTACCTTACCTGAATAAACATATTTATTTATTTATTTTATTTATTTAAAGACTCTAACGCTCCTCTGCTGTCAATAAAGAAGCAAGCATTTTTACCACATTTGACTACTTCCTGTAATCCTGCTAATACTCCTTAGAGTTCAGCCTGCGTTGAAGAGACATTGTCAGTTAAGCGGCGTCCAATAACAGTATCTACAGTGCTGATGTCAGTGTACTCCCTGATCAAGACTCCACATCCTGCCTACCCATCCCTAGCTACTGACCCATCACAATATACATGTAGAGTGTTTTCTGTAGGCAGTTTTCTAATTATACAATCATATGTTGCCCTCAGCTCTCCTATTTCATACATACTTTTTTTCTTATGCAAGGGAGTAATTACTACATCTACATTACAATCCTCCCATGGTGGTGTAAATTTTCTCTTGGGCACAGCAATACACTCTGTAATAACATCATACTTTATAACATTATAACATAATTTATTCATATATACTCTCTTCTTCATCATACACTGTTCACTACTTCCCACCTTTTGAACCGAGAGGATTAATTAATTAGCTACCCCACCTCTCATTAATCTAATGGCAGAGGCTACATTTATCTCTGAAATTCTATCCCCAATACTCTGCAGATTCAACTCCATCCTCATTATCTCAATCATAGCATTTCTTGGGCATCCTAAGATAATTCTCATTGCTTCATTTTGTACCTTCTCCAACTTGCCCATCCTACCTTTACCAAAACAAGAAATGACAGGTGCAGCATAATCAATAAGAGATCTTACAGTACTCAAGTATATCATTCGTAGCACAGGGACTCCCACTCCCTTTCCACAGCATGCCAAGGCCTTCAGAGGTTGTAATCTCTTCCGACATTGACCCAACAGTCTGATCATCTCAGCTTCCAAACTCTCATGGGTATATCCAACATATATGCCTAAATATTTATATATATTAACTCTCTATATTTTTACCGTTTATTTTCAATATAATGGACCTCCGACTTCTACAAGAAGGAGATATAAAAAAAAGATGAGAGAAAATTTTTTTTTTTCTTAATTAATTAAGAAAGAAATTAATTTTCTTAATTAATTAAAATAGAAAGAATTAATTGACGATTTCTTTCTTACGTCGGTCAGGTGAAGTCACAGTGAGAGGTTGTGTTAACCGGAGCTCCTGAGTGTTGTTATATTATCATAGCAATATGGAAGTTGTAGTGAAGGACCTGGTGACTCTAGTGGGAGCCCTGAGGACAGAGTTGGACTCTCTGCGGGAGGAGGTGCGTCAGCTTAAAAAACAACGAGAAGTAACGAAGGAGGAGACCAGCAGTAAAGGGACCTCGTCTTGGAGAGTTGCGAAAGACAGGGGCCTTAAGAAGACTTTGATAAAGCCGCCTTCAAACGCCATAGCAACTTCAAATTCATTTGACGTTTTGGAGGACGAGTGCTGTGGAGAGACTGTGGATCGCGCAAAAGGGAAAGCAACGAAGAGAAAGGAAGCACAGGCCCCTCAGAAAGTAAAGGAAGTACCTAAGCAAACATTAGTTGTGGGAGATTCCCAGATAAGGTATTTCGATAGAACGTTTTGTGCTAGAGATAGGGGGAACAGGTTAAGGGTTTGCTATCCCGGAGCTGGCATTGGTGATATTATAAACAACATGAATGATATTATGGCTGGTAATGGGAACAATCCCATTATTTGCATTAGCGTGGGAGGAAATGATGTTGGTCGAGTCAGGAGTGAGGAACTGATTCAGAGGTATAAAACAGCCATAGAGTTAGTTAGGAGCAAGGGAGGAATCCCGATCATATGTGGCATTCTTCCAAGAAAGGGAGTGGGAAATGAATGGATATCGAGGGCACTTGGTGTCAATTGCCGGCTGGAAAGATATTGCAAATCAAATGCAATATCTTTCATAGGCAACTGGGAACACTTCTATGGAAGAAATGAAATGTATGCTCGTGATGGGGTGCATCTATCGAGAGCTGGGGTTGTTGCTGTTGCGAACTCGCTAGAAGAAGTGGTTAGAGGTGTTTGTTTGGGTTTAAACTGTTAGTAGATAGAGGTATGGGAATTGATTTGGAGGAAGGAGGTAATAAAAGTATGTGTTTGTGGGAGAAAGGAATTGGCAAAACGACCAGGGAAAGAGAAGGTCCGCAAAATAACAATTCACTTAGGGTATATTACACTAACAGTAGAAGTCTAAGAAATAAAATTAACGAATTAAATGCTCTTGTCTGCACAGAAAAAATAGATATTATTGCACTTACCGAAACGTGGATGAATGTAGAAAATAGAGAACTATTAGCTGAATACCAAATATATGGATTTAAACTATTTCACACAGATAGATATATTAGACGAGGAGGTGGAGTAGCCATATATGTTAGGGACAATTTGAAATGTAGTCTCAAAGAGGGAATCAAAACAGAGCCACACACAGAAACTATTTGGATTGAATTAAACGAAAAAGCTAATAATATTATAATAGGAGTAATATATAGGCCACCAAATTTAGACAGAATGGAAGCAAAGCATCTATGGGATGAAATATCTAGAGCATCTAGATCTAACAGTATTTATGTCATGGGTGACTTTAATTTTAGCGGAATAAACTGGTTGAACAAAACAGGGAATAGTGAAGTAGAAGATTTTCTAGAATTAATTGACGATTGCTTTCTTACGCAACACATTAAGGAACCAACACGGGAAAATAATATTTTAGATTTAGTGTTAACTAACAGGGAAACGCAAATTAATGACATCGAAATAGGGAGTGAGCTAGGGAGCAGTGATCACAAAGAAATCAGATTTAGCATAGAATGGAATAGACCAGTAGGAGAAAATTCTGTTAAAGTGCCAGATTTTCGAAAAGCTGATTTTAATAGCCTAAGAAATTTTTTGGGTCAAATTGATTGGAAAGGCTTGGGTATGGGGTGTGGGCCGGTCTTGGAGCGAGACATGAACCCAGCGATAGGTGACTTAAATGGGGATTTCGATGTGGATTCAATATATAACTTATTTAAGAATATTCTAAACAAAGCACAGGAACGTAGTATACCATACAAATTGAATAGATCGTATACTAATGACCCAAAGTGGATAACAAAGAATTTGAAGAACCTTATAGGTAAAAAGAGAGCTTGGTACAAAAGGATTAAAAATGGGGAGGTCACTTTAGAACAGGAATTCGTACAACTGGTTAGAAATGTTAAAAAAGAGATAAGGAAAGCAAAAAGAAACTATGAAGTTCGCATAGCAGGGCAAGCAAAGACAAATCCTAAAGGGTTTTTTCAGTTATATCGTACTAAGACTAGGGAAAGGATAGGTCCATTAAAAACTGAGACAGGTCAAATAACAGATAGTGATGAAGAGATGAGTAGTATTTTTAATAAATATTTTGTATCTGTATTTACTAAAGAGGAACTTAACAATATGCCTTCAGCCGAACAAGTCTATGTGGGTGGGGACGAGGACAGGTTGACGAGTTTAGCAGTTACCAGGGAGGATGTTCTTAAACAAATAGTAAAACTCAAACCAAACAAATCCCCAGGGCCGGATGAAGTGTTTGCTAGGGTGCTTAAAGAATGCAAAGAGGAGCTTTGTGACCCACTGTCAACCATATTTAATAAATCAATAGAGTCAGGCAGAGTGCCAGAGTTTTGGAAAGTTGCTAATGTGATACCAGTTTTTAAGAAAGGAGATAGATCACTTGCGTCTAACTATCGACCAATTAGCCTAACGTCTATTGTGGGAAAGTTACTCGAATCTATAATAGCAAATAAAATTCGTCTTCATCTTGAAAAACATAAATTAATAATTGAGTCGCAACATGGTTTTATAAATGGCCGTTCATGTTTAACAAATTTGTTATCTTTTTATTCTAGCATTGTTGAGGCAGTTGATAGTGGTAAGGATTGCGATGTTGTATACCTTGACTTTAGCAAAGCTTTTGATACAGTGCCACATGAAAGACTGATTAAAAAAATAGAGTCTCATGGTATTGGGGGTGCTATATTAAGCTGGATTAGGGCATGGCTATACCAAAGGAAACAGAGAGTTAGTATAAATGGAATCAAGTCAGAGTGGGAAAATGTTGTAAGTGGAGTGCCTCAAGGCTCTGTCCTGGGACCTCTGTTGTTTATAATATATATAAATGATTTAGATTCAGGTTTGAGTAGCAACATTTGCAAATTTGCCGATGATACGAAAATCGGTAGGGAAATTAATTCGGAGGAGGACTCACTATCACTTCAAGTTGATCTAGATAGGGTTTTGAAATGGTCAAAGGATTGGCAGATGCAGTTTAATGCTGATAAATGTAAAGTTCTGAGGTTAGGTAATGATGATAGAGTTACAAGATACGAGCTAGATGGTGTTGTGATTGCGAAGTCGGATTGCGAAAGGGATCTGGGAGTTATGATTAGTAAGAATTTAAAACAAAAGGATCAATGCATAAATGTTCGTAATAAGGCAAATCGGACACTTGGATTTATTAATCGCAGCGTTAGTAACAAGACACCTGGTGTGGTTCTCAAGCTATATCTTGCTCTAGTTAGGCCCCATTTAGATTATGCAGTTCAGTTTTGGTCGCCATATTATAGAATGGATATAAATTCACTTGAACGTGTCCAGCGTAGGATGACTAAGTTAATTCCCCAAATTAGAAATCTTTCATATGAAGAAAGATTAACAAAGCTTAAGTTGCATTCACTGGAAAGGCGAAGAGTTAGGGGTGACATGATAGAGGTTTACAAGTGGATGAATGGACATAACCGGGGGGATATTAATAGGGTATTAAAAGTATCAACACAGGACAGAACACGAAACAATGGATATAAATTGGATAAGTTTAGATTTAGGAAAGACTTGGGTAAATACTGGTTCAGTAACAGGGTTGTTGATTTGTGGAACCAATTGCCGCGTAACATTGTGGAGGTGGGGTCCCTCGATTGTTTCAAGCACGGGTTGGACAAGTATATGAGTGGGATTGGGTGGTTATAGAATAGGAGCTGCCTCGTATGGGCCAATAGGCCTTCTGCAGTTACCTTTGTTCTTATGTTCTTATGTTCTTAAATTGTAGGTATATTAAAGCACATAATCATGCTAAACATAATCTCACTCCACAAATTATCTTGTGTCAACTACATTTACAAAACCCTGTTCTTAAATGCAAATCCTGCTCTGAAACTCTTCCTGGACAGATGTAATAGGACCCATTATCACCACACCAGAAATAAATATCTCTTTGATATCCCCAGAGTTAAACTTAATCTGTGTAAACACTCTTTGCAAATAAAGGGACCCAGTTTATGGAACTCACTCCCTACTGAATTGAAAAGCTGTCCAACTTTTGCGTCATTCAAAAACAAAACTAACAAGTACCTAATTTCATCTACATAGTTTTTTACCTTTTGCTTTATAATTGCACTGTATCTATTGCCACCCAATCTACCAACCTTTATGTACCCAATTTGAACATCTTTACCATTGTGATCATTGCTGTCTTCTTATATGTGCTGCCAATCTGCTGTATGGTGTTTATTAATCTTGTTTATCAATATCTATTGCTACCCAGTCTCCCAATCTTTATGTACCCAATCTGAACATCTTTATCATTGCGATCATTGCTGTCTTCTTATATGTGCTATCAATCTTCTGTATGGTGTCTATTAATCTTGTTTAAATTACCAATCAAGCTGTCAATGTAATCAATCAGAGCTTTAATATACCAATGTGCTTTAATATACTTACTAAGCTCTCTCATCTCATTTTTCTCTTGCAATGTATTTGTTATCATTTATTAAATCTGATAGAAATTACCTACTTAAAATTATCTGTTAGATTAAGGACCTGCCCGAAACGCTGCGCGTACTAGTGGCTTTACAAGATTGTAAATACTGTACTATTCAATGTATTCTCACAAACCCGATGTACCTTCTTGTATATAAATAAATAAATAAATAAATAAATAAATAAATAAATAAACATAGGTAGCTCAGATTGATTACATTGACAGCTTGAATGGTAGTTGACAAAAATTGGTAGGCACAATACAGCATATGGCTAGCACATAAAAGAAGACAGCAATGAACACAATGATAAGGTTGTTTGGGTTAAATACATAAAATTGGGAGATTTGGTAACACTAGGTACAGAGCAAATTTAAAGCTCAGATTTCTATATTTATTTACTAGCAGTACCTGGCCACGCGTTGCTGTGGCTCAGCAACGCATGTGCGTTGCTGTTGTGAAGGTGACCTTGAGAGTAGGTCTTGGAGTGTCGTCGTTCTTGATGACCTTGACTGTAGCTGCAGTCAGAGCCGGGTTTCTGGTGTTGATGCTATCAAGTATGGTGCCAGGGTCCTGGGTGGCGATGTAGACACTCGTTTGGCTGGCAAAGATGGTTCGTTCAGCCAAGTAGCGTCGGGAAAGAATGATGATCAGGTTGGAGTTTCGTAGGGCGTCCTGGTGTTCTGGTGCAAACAGTTGCTCCAGAGCTTGCTCGCTTGAATAGAGAAGTACAGCGCCTTCAGCATCGTCGCGGATGTCCACTGGAGCTGCATTCGTGATGTCGACGATTTTTCGTAGTAATTGGGGCCCGGTGTAGGTGGTTTCGTCACGAAACCGGACCTTGATGCGGTAGATCATGATGATGTTGTTCTCTCAATGACTACCGCATCATTGGAGATTGCCTAGATTGATTGATTGATGAAGATTAAGCCACCCAAAAAGGTGGCACGGGCATGAATAGCCCGTAAGTGGTGGCCCTTTTAAGCCATTACCAGTATCAAGAGCTGATACTGGAGATCTGTGGAGGTGCGAATGCACCCTGCATGACGGGAGATGTCTCCCTTGTGAATGTGTTAAGATGAAGATGAAGCCACCCAAAAGGTGGCACAGGCATGAATAGCTCGTAAGTGGTGGCCCTTTTGAGCCATCACCAGTATCAATAGATGATACTGGAGATCTGTGGAGGTGCGACTGCACCCTGCGTGACGGGAGATGTCTCCCGGACCAAATGGTGACCAGATGGTCATGTTCCCCTAGATTGATTGATTGATGAAGATTAAGCCACCCAAGAGGTGGCACGGGCATGAATAGCCCGTAAGTGGTGGCTCTTTTGAGCCATTACCAGTATCAAGAGCTGATACTGGAGATCTGTGGAGGCGCGACTGCACCCTGCGTGACGGGAGATGTGGAGATTGCCTACCGATTGATGAAGATTAAGCCACCCAAGAGGTGGCACGGGCATGAATAGCCCGTAAGTGGTGGCCCTTTCGAGCCATTACCAGTATCAAAAGATGATACTGGAGATCTGTGGAGGCGCAACTGCACCCTGCGTGACGGGAGATGTCTCCCGGACCAAGTGGTGACCAAATGGTGTGCTCAGTGATAGAGAGAGAGAGAGAGAAGATTAAGCCACCCAAAAGGTGGCTTGGGCATGAATAGCCCATAAGTGGTGGCCCTTTTGAATCATTTCCAGTATCAATAGATGATACTGGAGATCTGTGGAGGTGCGACTGCACCCTGCGTGACGGGAGATGTCTCCCGTGCGCTAAGTAATTGATTGATTGATGAAGATTAAGCCACCCAAAAGGTGGCACGGGCATGAATAGCCCGTAAGTGGTGGCCCTTTTAAGCCATTACCAGTATCAGGAGCTGATACTGGAGATCTGTGGAGGTGCGAATGCACCCTGCATGACGGTAGATGACTCCCTTATGAATGTGTTAAGATGAAGATGAAGCAACCCACAAGGTGGCACGGGCATAAATAGCCCGTAAGTGGTGGCCCTTTTAAGCCATTACCAGTATCAAGAGCTGATACTGGAGATCTGTGGAGGTGCGAATGCACCCTGCATGACGGGAGATGTCTCCCTTATGAATGTGTTAAGATGAAGATGAAGCAACCCAAAAGGTGGCACGGGCATAAATAGCTCGTAAGTGGTGGCCATTTTAAGCCATTACCAGTATCAAGAGCTGATACTGGAGATCTGTGGAGGTGCGAATGCACCCTGCATGACGGGAGATGTCTCCCTTGTGAATGTGTTAAGATGAAGATGAAGCCTCCCAAAAGGTGGCACGGGCATAAATAGCCCGTAAGTGGTGGCCATTTTAAGCCATTACCAGTATCAGGAGCTGATACTGGAGATCTGTGGAGGTGCGAATGCACCCTGCATGACGGGAGATGTCTCCCTTATGAATGTGTTAAGATGAAGCAACCCAAAAGGTGGCACGGGCATAAATAGCCCGTAAGTGGTGGCCATTTTAAGCCATTACCAGTATCAAGAGCTGATACTGGAGATCTGTGGAGGTGCGAATGCACCCTGCATGACGGGAGATGTCTCCCTTGTGAATGTGTTAAGATGAAGATGAAGCCACCCAAAAGGTGGCACAGGCATGAATAGCTCGTAAGTGGTGGCCCTTTTGAGCCATCACCAGTATCAATAGATGATACTGGAGATCTGTGGAGGTGCGACTGCACCCTGCGTGACGGGAGATGTCTCCCGGACCAAATGGTGACCGGTTCTGATGTTGATTGATGATTGATGAAGATTAAGCCACCCAAGAGGTGGCACGGGCATTAACAGCCCGTACGTGGTGGCCCTTTTGAGCCATTACCAGTATCAAGAGCTGATACTGGAGATCTGTGGAGGCGCGACTGCACCCTGCGTGACGGGAGATTTCTCCCGGACCAAATGGTGACCAGATGGTGGAATGGTGCGTCGAGTGACTTACGATTGATGATTGATAAAGATTAAGGCAATTGCCTACCGTCTCTTCTCGGTATATAGTACCAAGATGGGAGTGGGGTGTGACAATCTAGAATGAAGCTAGTCTTCTGCTCAATTTTTACCCACCTGGCAGTGCTAGGTGCATGAGAGATGCCTTTATGCCTTTTTCTTTATGCCTTCCATTCCCCCATCCCTTCGTCCTCACCATCCCAAACTCCCCCATCCCCTAATCCTTCCTCACTATTACCCCTCCCTTGTCCCCTCGTCCTCCTCACCATCTCGCACTTCCGTCCCCTCGTCATCCCCACCATTGTTCGCTGTCGGCGTCATTGCTAGCTGGCCGCACACGGATTTGTTCTCGGAAAAACTCACGATTCTGAGCACCCATCAGCTCTATTCATCGCGGTTTTGTGAGGAAGTTCAGTCAGTACTCCAAGACCAAGACAATATCTTGTTTTGAAGGAAACAATTCCGATTTCGTCTACAATTCACGGAGAAACAACGTTGTTGATTATTTGCTGCCCAGCTGACTGGTATTATGGGCAACCCAGTACGCAGGCGACCCAAACTCTCGTACCGCACTTTTTTTTTTTTGAGGACCGTATCACTGACCAGGTCACTTCCGGGACTACGGATGCCTTGACTAAGGAAAAGGCAGGACTGTAAAAAGTGCCCCACAAAAGGGGGTAAGGCAGTAAAGAAAGTGAAAGTAATAATATAGTATGAGAACTAATGCCGCCAGCATAGCACTCATTACCATAAAGGCCAAAGACCGTTATGCTAAATAAGCATAAACAATAACAGAGCCGTAATCCAGAGAAAACGATAATAACAAATAAAGCAGAAGGAGGGTAGAAGTAAGGCAACTAAAACCCGGACCGAATAATAAAGAACTTAAATTAGTAATAGTATGATACAATAATAACAACATTCATGGTGTTAGGCGAGGCAAGAAGCCAATAGGGGAAATGACATGAGATCAATAACACTAAAAAGTGACTATAACTAACATCAATAGCAAATAGTAACAAGTGGAGAATAACTCAGCCAATGAAACCGAAGACCATAAGCAAAGTAGGCTTAAAAACAATAATATAGTAGCAGAAAACCCAAAATAAACTCAATAATTACAAATAATAGCAGAGGGGGGGGGGGGGGGGGAAGTGAGGCAACCATAAACCTGAACTGAATAGAAAAGAACTTAAATAAATATATAACATAATGTAATAAATAATATATTGCCACCAGTCAACATGAAAAGCAGCTAGGAGTCGTCTGGGGTTCGTCCTGACGCCAACTGGAGATCATCTTGTAATTATCCTGGAACAGGAAGGCGCCAACAAAGAGGCATCGTGCAGGCATCAAGAAGTCGTCTTGTAGATAACACTAAGTCACCTTGCCTTGACTAAGGAAAAGGCAGGACTGCAAATCGACTGATCGCAGACATTCACTACTACAGGAAGACCTGGACAAACTGGAGGAAAGGTCTAGAAAAGTCTGCTAAAGTTCAACTCAGGAGAGTGTTAAGTAACGAAAATAGGCGAAGGCTGCAAATTCACAAGGCAAGACAAGATATACGAGTTAGAATTAAATACATATGAATATAGTAAATAACATCAACGGTGCACAAGGAGAACCGCAGCAGAAGTAGTTTGTCCAACTAATCTTGCCAGCTAATCCAGCCAGAATGTCCAACAAATCTTGCCAGAAAAATCCCACAGACTCAGACACATATCTCTCAGGCAGCTATCCAAACTCTCTTCTCCTTTCACCAGTCAGCCCGGCAGATGTTGTGTCCATCATACACTCTCTAAAAACGAAGCCAGGGAATACCAGTGAAATTCCAGCATTGCCCGAATTCCAGCATTGCCCGAAACGCATTGCGTAATAGTGGCTTTAGGCATTGTATGTACTAGCTCTATCTATATATCAATCCATTAATGTAACATCACTTGTATGTATATACCTTACCTGAATAAACATCTGAATCTGAATCTGAATTCCGTCCATTGTATACAAGAGCGCCTCCCATGCCCTTGCTCCACCCATAGCTCTACTGTTCAACAAATCTATCGAGTGTCACACCTTCCCTGATATCCTTAAAAAAGCAAAAGTTACGCCAGTCCATATAGGAGGCTGTTACGACCCTGGGTTCTTCAGTGGAAACCAGAGGTCAAAATTTAACTAAATAAGCTACGTTAGAGTAGTAAATCGCAACTTGATGTGTCTTTGTTTGTATCTTCCCTGCCAGACGTAAGACTATTCTTGTTTCTCAAAGAGCATTTAAAGACTGAGCTGGGGGTTGATTATTAAATAATAACATAGGCACCAACTATGTTTACTAATACTTTAATCATTTGTAAAGTAAACCTGAGTAAACTTGGTATAGGGCTGCGATACGATTAGTTGAGCAGTCTGCCGGCAGCTGGGGGGAAGGACTGAGACGCCATCTTTTTCTGCGCTGGCGTGGTGTGGACAGGATCCCCCTACCCTTCCTCTTCGTTTCCTTATTTCTGTGTCTTGTTTAAGATAAGTATCAACTGAGTTATTATTCCATGTCTGGCATACTCATGTTCTATGTGTAGAGTAGTATACTTTGTGTGTAGTAGGTGTTTTTAGAGTTTATATTACTAGTTATTCTAAAGGGGGTTCCATTGGAACCACGTGGTCCCCTACCCTAAGCTGACTCTAACTTCAAGTAATTCAATAGTAGAGCTTTACCGTAGCTTGTGTTCAGTGTAAAACCTTGTATCCTGCTTATGTGGACCAAGGCTTTTAACGTAAGGTAGTGTGGTAAAGTTATTATTATTATTGTTATTGGTGTGAATGTATATGGGGGGCTGTTAAGGGGTTAATAAATAAGTACCTGAATTATAAGAGTATCGTTCTTCCTGTGTAGGAGATCTTGATCATTCCCTAGACTGACCTTGTTGTGTAGTCAGCACTACTTCTAGTTTCCATGGGGGCCGGGTCTTACTGATCTCCCCAAATAGATACATCTTTATTCTGACTGACCTTACCCCTGAATAGGACTAGTTTTCCCATAGCAAGCCCACCATTTTATTATAACAGAGGCAATCCGGCGGACATAAACAATTATAAACCAATATCAAATCTACCCATTCTATCAAAAATACTTGAAAAATTTATTTACAAACAGCTCTATTCCCATCTCGGAAAATTCGACATACTCAGCCCCTGCCAGTTTGGCTTCCGGTCCCAAAAGAGCACCAATGATGCAATCATTAGTCTCCTTGACGTAATCTACTCAGCCCTTGACAAAAATGAGTTTCTGATTGGACTCTTTATTGACCTAAGAAAAGCCTTTGATACTGTTAATCATAACTACCTTTTACTTAAACTCCATCATTATGGAATCCGAGGCCTTGCCCTTGACTACATCCGATCCTATCTTAGTGACAGACACCAATGTGTAACCATCAATGGTACAACCTACAAACAAATACAAATACAAATATTTATTCAGGTAAAGTACATACATACAAGGTAAGATACAAAAGTTGATGGATTTATAGATAGAGCTAGTACATACAATGCCTAAAGCCACTATTATGCAAAGCGTTTCGGGCAGGAAAACCAGTAAGACTGTAACAAACTGGTTTGTTGTAGGAATTATTCAGTATATTGTTCTCCTAGACATGGGAGATTGGGAAGATTGGAGTCAAGTTGTAGCTTGACCTGACCCAAGCACAAGGTTGCATCCCCTGGGGGATTAGCAGTCTGGGTCAAAAAATGGCTGGCGCCCTTTGTCTCATAGCAATGTATAATGAATCATTCTAAGGTATTCAGTAATTTAGAGAAATTAGTCTTCATTCAAATTGTATAATATTAATGTTTATAATATCGAGAGGATCCTAATTGTAAGTATAATGAGTAAGCCACCATCAGTGACGTCACTAGCGGGACTATAGTCTCTGCCACGCAATCATTTGGGCGACCTTAGGGCACGAAGGTCACCAAAGCTCCATATTTTTATTATTTTCTCAAAGGTCAAATAGCCATTTTGTAATCGGAAATAGCTCTTCCCTAGATACTTGTGTAATTAACTTCAGTTGAAAGAATTCAACCAATCTGGGTCGTTCAGTACAACAGAGATTAGTTGTTAAACTTAAGCCTTGCTAGTAACTTAGTAAACTAGGCGGAAGAATACCGATCTGTGCTTCTGGGTAGAGGAGCATGAGGGAAAGACAGTGTGGTACCAGGAGCGGCTCGGACAGGTGACCCCGACCCACTTGCCTCAAGAACTAGCACTAACTCCGCAACCTGTCCTCTTAAAAAGAACGTCAACAGTTGCCGTTTGACTCTACGGCTGTTTTTGGACGTTATTTTGTCTTAAACTACGTCTATTTTCGCTTCCATGGACTATCTCTTGTTATACAATGAAATACCACACTCTTATTATTCTATAACTCACAGACTATGCTCTGATATATGTTCTTCAAGTAAAAATACATATATTTTTGCCTTAATTAGGCCCTAATCCAGAAAATTCCAGCCTATCGATCTTTATATTTAGGAAAACATCTAATAAATTTGGAAATGAATGTTTCGTTCGCCGACAGTTTCCTGTTACTATTTAGTCTTTTATGCTTTAATGTCGCTGGTCATTGTGACTTTCCCAGGATTTATATATGTTTTGTAGTAGCATTTAGTCACACTACAGTAATATAACTAATGGGAAACCTTTATAGTCGTCGTAAATTAGTAATAATCATTTATCAAATAATAAATTAGCAAACATGTACAACTTCTTATGTTACGACTTTTCGGGTAGGCCGTTCTGTTTGTTTACAACCCCAATGTTTCAAAAAACACAATACTTTTAATATATAAGTGACTAAGTATGCTCTAATACATGGTCCTCAATGAAAATTATGTTTTTTTTTTGTTAATTTGTCCATAATAAATAAGATTCGTTACTGTTTGATCTTTATATTAAGAAAAACATCTAAGAAATTTGGTATTGAATTTTCGTTCAAATAAAGTTTCCAGTTACTATTTCCTAGTTATCCTTAAATGTAGGTGGTCAATATTTTACTGTTATGTATATAGAAATTTAGCATTATGCATTTATAATACAGAACAATTTGGTCGTTCCACTGCCTCATAATTATATAAAATACATTGTGACAAATACTTGATAATTAAAATCAGAGTTTTTTGACAACTATAAAAAATCCTGTTGAAATCATGCCGTTTTGAGTTGTCATACGCTTCTTAGTAAATAATATTGTGTAATGTTTGGCACAATTTATCACTGTATTTACAAACTGTTTAGGTATTAATGTATTCATTTTTTTTAATGTGTAATATGTTACTTAATCCTAAACTTCTTTTGCAACATTTATATCAGTTATAAATAATTGTCGCGAAACGGCGTATGAAAAAATAAATTTCCCCAAATGAAATTAGTGTATCGGCGATCGAGCGGCCATATTTAAAAGTGTATACTCTTGTCACTGTTCTATAATAATAATAATAATAATCTTTATTTAGGTAAGGTACATACATAAAGAGATTTACAAAGTTTGTTGGCTTTATAGATAGAGCTAGTACATACAATGCCTAAAGCCACTATTACGCAAAGCGTTTCGGGCAGGAAAAACATTAATGACTACAGCTTAAAACTAATGGGTAAAAAGAAAAGTTGTGATGAGTACATATAAAAAATAGAGGTAAAAGAGGGGGGAACATTGTTGAAAAAGCAGCACAAATACAATTACAAATTATTACAGAAAATTACATTCAAACAGCGTTGATTTGAAAAACAAAAAAACAAAAAATATACATGGGTTGACAACAGGGGCGGTAAGGTGGGTTACATGGAATTTATTAGGTATAGCTTCGTTTTTAACTTAAACTGGTTGAGAGAGGTACAGTCTTTAACATGGTTGGGAAGGTCATTCCACATTCTGGGCCCCTTGATTTGTAGAGCATTTCTGGTTTGATTTAGTCGTACTCTTGGAATATCAAAACTGTATTTATTTCTGGTGTGGTGCTCATGGGTTCTGTTACAACCTTCTATGAAGCTTTTGAGATCAGGATTGGCATTATAGTTTAGCGTTTTATATATGTATAATACACATGAGAGAATGTGCAGTGACTTAATGTCTAACATATTCAGAGATTTGAGTAGGGGTACCGAGTGATGTCTGGGGCCAGAATTGGATATTGTCCTAATAGCAGCTTTGTGTTGAGTAATTAGAGGACGTAAGTGATTTTGGGTAGTAGAGCCCCAAGCACAAATACCATAGTTGAGATATGGATAGATAAGGGAGTAATAGAGTCACCAGGGCAGGGCGTGGTACATAATATCTGATCTTAGAAAGAATGCCCACAGTTTTTGAAACTTTTTTTGATATGTTTAGAATGTGTCCCTGGAAATTCAGCTTGTGGTCAATGAGAATGCCAAGGAATTTGCCATCTAATTTGTTACAAATTTGGGTATTGTTTATTTTGAGATTTATTTGATTAGAGGATTTATTGCCAAACAGAATATAGAAAGTTTTGTCAATGTTAAGGGTGAGTTTGTTGGCAGTTAGCCACAGATGGACTTTATTAAGCTCAGTATTTACTGTGGCATTTAGAGCAAGGGGATCAGGACTGGAGTAAATGAAGGTTGTGTCATCAGCAAATAGAATTGGTTTGAGGTGTCGGGAGGCATTTGGAAGGTCATTAATGTAGATGAGAAAGAGGAGAGGGCCAAGTATGCTGCCCTGGGGAACACCAATGTTGATGGGTAGTGTGGGAGAAATTGTATTATTCACAGAAACACATTGGAGCCTGTCAGTAAGGTAGGATTTGAGGTATTGTAGGGAGTGTCCTCTGACACCATAATGATGTAATTTAAGAAGAAGGTTTTGGTGGTTGACAGTATCGAAAGCTTTACGCAGGTCCACAAATAACCCAACAGGGAACTCATTTTGATCAAAAGCTGTATGAATCGAGTTAAGCATACTAATAAGTGCATCGTTAGTGCTTTTTTTGGGCCTGAAGCCATATTGGCAAGGGCTAAGTATATTGAGTTTGGCTAGATATGAGTAAAGCTGCTTATAGATTAGTTTTTCAAAATTTTTTGACAAGTTTGGCAGGATTGATATAGGTCTGTAGTTGTTAACATCTGTGAGATCACCACATTTGTGGACAGGCGTTACTCTCGCTTTTTTTAGAATATCTGGAAAGGTTTGGAGTTCAAGTGACTTGTTGAAGAGCAAAGCAATAGCAGGGGCTAAAGATCTGGAGGCTTTTTTGTAGATTAAAGTTGGTATCTCCTCAAGGGCACCAGACTTGGTTTTAAGGGAAAGGATTATCTCATTGACGTCAGTGGAATTAATAGGCTTTAGGTACAGAGACTGTGGATAGTTACCTGTAAGATAGTCCTTAATGTCAGTACTGGAAGATGGAATATCATTAGCAAGGGATGAACCAATGGAAGAGAAGAACCTATTGAACTCAATAGCAGAATCCGAGGCTGAAAGCTGACCATCGTTATTAGACAGGAGTGTTGGTTTGTTAATTATAGACTTCTTTGATCCCAATATTTGTGAAATTGTTCTCCAAGTTTGTTTAATGTTGCTCTTTATTTGGGTAAATTTATCTTCATAGTATTTAGTTTTGGCTCGTCTAATTATCTTAGATAGCAATAATGAGTAATTCTTTGAGAATTCTTTGGAGACAATTCCTAACCTATACTTCTTCTCAAGGTCATGTTTTTTATTAATAGATTTAAGTATTCCCTTTGTAAGCCAGGGATTGTTAGGCCTTTTGGTTGTGACTTGTTTTGTAAGCATAGGACAGTGGGTATTATAAAGGCTAAGAGTTTTTTGAAGAAAAGATTGAACTGCTAGGTTGATGTCCTCTATGTTACCTAACTCGGACTCCCAGTTGACATTATCAGTAGCAGTTATAAAATTGTCTATAGCAGTTTCATTGTGTAGTCTAAAACGTATCTCTCTTGACTCAAGAGGTGGTTTGCTAATGTTAGTTAAGAGAAATGTGGGGTAATGGTCTGTAGTGCTATCGGTGATTATACCTGAAGTAAGCGGAGAGGTTATGTTTGTCCAGATGTGATCTAGAGTCGTGGCAGTGCTATCAGTGATTCTAGTAGGTCTAGTGATTAAGGGTATGAGGAAGCAGGAGTTCATACAGTTGAGGAAGCTAACAGCAGTAGGGTGTTCTGGCTCGCAGAGGTCAATATTAAAGTCCCCTGCAATAATTAGGTGGTTTTTGTTCAGTCTGTTATCAAGTATTAGATTTCTAAGGTTTGAGTTGAATTCGGACACATCAGTGTTAGGAATTCTATAAACTGCACCCACAGACAGGACAGACTCGGCACCCTTGACTCTGAAGCTGGCGAAGATATACTCCCCATAGCAGTCTCTAGTTCTAATTTCTTTTAAGCATGTTAGTTCTTGGTGGTAGTAAAGAGCAGTGCCACCACCTCTCTGAAGTTGACGACAGTTGTGGATTGCTGAGTAGTTAGGCATGTTAAAGAGTTGAGTAGTATCCTCTTTCAACCATGTTTCAGTAAGTATAATAAAAGAGAATTTGTTGTCAATAGCTTCAATCAAGGCACTAACATCATCGAAGTGTTTACCTAGGGATCTAATGTTCAAATTGATTACAGAGATATTGTGCTTATGAGTTAATACATTGTTTACATCATGTGCTGCAAAATATCTGCTATATCTTTTGTTTTGTATAGTCCATGTTTATATGTTTTTTTCTTTAATCTCATTTATTACCGAGATTGCCTAGCCTCGTCATACTCCCTTACTCCATTGTACCCCTGTAAGCCCCTTGTAAGCTACCTCATTTTTTTCTTTTGTTGTTCATTTTGTGTTTGTTTTGTACAATATTGTTTATAAATTTTTCCCCCTTTTATAGCTTAATTCTACTTTGTAATTTGCCTTTCTTGCCTTGTTTTCCTGCAACCAGCTTATTTATGCAGACAAGTATAGACCCAGAACTAAACCTCTTATCCACTATCTATGACAATCATGACTTTAATGATCTAAATTGCAGATATTTTGCAGCACATGATGTAAACAATGTATTAACTTATAATCACAATATCTCTGTAATCAACTTGAACGTTAGATCCCTAGGTAAACACTTCGATGATGTTAGTGCCTTGATTGAAACTATTGACAACAAATTATCTTTTGTTATACTTACTGAAACATGGTTGAAAGAGGATACTACTCAACTCTTTAACATGCCTAACTACTCGGAAATTCACAACTTTCGTCAACTTCAGAGAGGTGGTGGCACTGCTCTTTACTACCACCAAGAACTAACATGCTTAAAAGAAATTAGAGCTAGAGACTGCTGTGGGGAGTATATCTTCGCCAGCTTCAGAGTCAAGGATGCCGAGTCTGTCCTGTCTGTTGGTGCAGTCTATATAGAGTTCCTAACATTGATGTGTCCGAATTCAACTCAAACCTTAGAAATCTAATACTCGATAACAGACTGAACAAAAACCATCTAATAATCGCAGGGGACTTTAATATTGACCTCTGCGAGCCTGAACACCCTACTGCTGTTAGCTTCCTCAACTGTATGAATTCCTGCTTCCTCATACCCTTAATCACTAGACCTACTAGAATCACTAATAGTACTGCCACGACTCTAGATCACATCTGAACAAACATAACCTCTCCGCTTACTTCAAGTATAATCATCGATAGCACTCCAGACCATTACCCCACATTTCTCTAAACTAACATTAGCAAACCACCTCTAGTGTCAAGGGAGTTGAGTTTTAGGCTGCACAATGAAACTGCTATAGACAATTTTATAACTGCTGCTGATAATGTCAACTGGGAGTCCGAGTTAGGTAACATAGGGGACATCAACCTAGCAGTGCAATCTTTTCTTCAAAAAACTCTTAGCCTTTATAACACCCACTGTCCTATGCTTACAACACAAGTCACAAACAAAAGGCTTAACAATCCTTGGCTTACAAAGGGAATACTTAAATCCATTAACAAAAAACACGACCTTGAGAAGAAGTATAGGTTAGGAACCATCTCCAAAGAATTCTCAAAGAATTACTCGTTATTGCTATCTAAAATAATTAGACGAGCCAAAACTAAATACTATGAAGATAAATTTACCCAAACAAATAGCAACATTAAAAAAACTTGGAGCACAATTTCACAAATATTGGGATCAAAGAAGACTTTAAATAACAAACCAACACTCCTGTCCAATAACGATGGTCAGCTTTCAGCCTCAGATTCTGCTATTGAGTTCAATAGGTTCTTCTCTTCCATTGGGTCATCCTTTGCAAATGATATTCCATCTTCCAGTACTGACGTTAAGGATTATCTTACAGGTAACTATCCACAGTCTCTGTACCTAAAGCCTATTAATTCCACTGACGTCAATGAGATAATCCTTTCCCTTAAAACCAAGTCTAGTGCTCTTGAGGTGATACCAACTTTAATTTACAAAAAAAGCCTCCAGATCTTTAGCCCCTGCTATTGCATTGCTCCTCAACAAGTCACTTGAACTCCAAACCTTTCCAGATATTCTAAAAAAAAGCGAGAGTAACGCCTGTCCACAAATGTGGTGATCTCACAGATGTTAACAACTACAGACCTATATCAATCCTGCCAAACTTGTCAAAAATTTTCGAAAAACTAATCTATAAGCAGCTTTACTCTTATCTAGCTAAACACTTAGCCTTTGCCAATATGGCTTCAGACCAAAAAAAAGCACTAACGATGCACTTATTAGTATGCTTAACTCGATTCATACAGCTCTTGATAAAAATGAGTTCCCTGTTGGGTTATTTGTGGACCTGCGTAAGGCTTTTGACACTGTCAACCACCAAAACCTTCTTCTTAAATTACATCATTATGGAGTCAGAGGTCACGCCCTGCAATACCTCAAATCCTACCTTACTGACAGGCTCCAGTATGCTTCTGTGAATAATACAATTTCTCCCACCCTACCCATCAACATTGGTGTTCCTCAGGGCAGCATACTTGGCCCTCTCCTCTTTCTCATCTACATTAATGACCTTCCAAATGCCTCCCAACACCTCAAACCAATTCTATTTGCTGACGACACAACCTTCATTTACTCCAGTCCTGACCCCCTTGCTCTTAATGTCACAGTTAATACTGAGCTAAATAAAGTTCATCTTTGGCTAACTGCCCACAAACTCACCCTTAACATTGACAAAACTTTCTATATTCTGTTTGGCAATAAATCCTCTAATCAAATAAATCTCAAAATAAACAATACCCAAATTTGAAACAAATTAGATGGCAAATTCCTTGGCATTCTCATTGACCACAAGCTGAATTTCCAGGGACACATTCTAAATATATAAAAAAAAGTTTCAAAAACTGTTGGCATTCTTTTTAAGATCAGATATTATGTACCCCGCCCTGCCCTGGTGACTCTCTATTACTCCCTCATCTATCCATATCTCAACTATGGTATTTGTGCTTGGGGTTCTACTACCCAAAATCATTTACGTCCTCTAATTACTCAACACAAAGCTGCTATTAGGACAATATCCATCTCTGGCCCCAGACATCACTCGGTACCCCTACTCAAATCTCTGAATATGTTAGACATTAAGTCACTGCACATTCTCTCATGTGTATTATACATATATAAAACGCTAAACTGTAATGCCAATCCTGACCTCAAAAGCTTTTTTTTTTTTTTTTTTCGGGCAGGTCCCTGGAATACGATCCCCTGCCGCGAAGAATCGTTTTTTCATCTAAGTACACATTTTACTGCTGCGTTAAACAGAGGCTACAGTTAAGGATTTGCGCCCAGTAAATGGGGGTCTACCACTGCAAACCACCTTAAGCCCATTATCACACAGCAAAAATCTGCTATCAGAATAATAACTAACTCTGCTTTCAGACAACACTCAGCTCCCTTGTTTAAATCCCTAAACTTGCTAAATATTAACTCCCTCCACACATTCTCTTGTGTCAACTACATTTACAAAACCCTGTTCTTAAATGCAAACCATGCTCTGAAACTCTCCCTGGACAGATGTAATAGGACCCATTATCACCACACCAGAAATAAATATCTCTTTGATATCCCCTGGGTCAAAGGTAATCTGTGTAAACACTCTATGCAAATTAAGGGACCTAGTCTATGGAACTCACTCCCTAGTGAATTGAAAAACTGTAAAACTTTTGCCTTATTTAAAAGCAAAACCAAAAAGTACCTAACTTCATCTTCTTAGTTTCCTACACTGAGCTTTAAATTTGCTCTGTACCTAGTGTTACCCAATCTCCTAATTTTTATGTAATATCAAACAACCTTATTATTGTGTTCATTGCTGTCTTCTTGTATGTGCTAGCCATGTGCTGTATTGTGACTACCAATTTTTGTCAACTACCATTCAAGCTGTCATTGCAATCAATCTTATATTGTTTCTGCGGTATTATGCCTACCAATTTTTTGTCAACTACCATTCAAGCTGTCATTGCAATCAATCTTAGCTACCTATGTGCTTTAATATACTGTACCTACAATTTTCTATCATCTTTTTTTTTCATTTCATGTAATCTGTTATCATTTTTTTGTCTATAATTTTTGCAAGTATTTACCTCCTTAAAATTTTCTTAGATTAAGGACCTGCCCGAAACGCTGCGCGTGCTAGTGGCTTTACAAGACTGTAATTACCATATTTGTGTCCTCACATTCCTTATGTATATTCTTGTATATGCATAAATAAATAAATAAATAAATAAATAAATCCTCCCCGGCCAGGATACGAACCCATGACATAGCGCTCGTGGAACGCCAGGCGAGTGTCTTACCACTACACCACGGAGACTTCATAGAAGGTTGTAACAGAACCCATGAGCACCACACCAGAAAGAAATACAGTTTTGATATTCCTAGAGTATGACTTAATCAAACTAGAAATGCTCTACAAATCAAGGGACCCAGAATGTGGAATGACCTTCCCAACCATGTTAAAGACTGTACCTCTCTCAACCAGTTTAAGATAAAAACGAAGCTATACCTAATAAATTCCCTGTAACCTACCTTACCCCTCTATTGTCAACCAATGTCTGTTTTTTTTAAAGAGCGCTGTTGACAGATTTGTATTTGTGCTGCTTTTTCAGCTATGTTTTCATTCCATGTTTTCATTTTACTCTTTATGCTCAATTAGTATTAAGCTTTAGTCATTTAA
Organism: Procambarus clarkii; assembly: GCF_040958095.1. Classification (NCBI taxonomy): domain Eukaryota; kingdom Metazoa; phylum Arthropoda; class Malacostraca; order Decapoda; family Cambaridae; genus Procambarus; species Procambarus clarkii. The sequence continues at coordinate 39,526,650 of NC_091190.1, forward strand.
GTTTTTCATGCCCGAAACACTTTGCGTAATAGTGGCTTTAGGCATTGTATGTACTAGCCCTAACTATAAATCCATCACTCTTTGTAAAATCTCTTGTCTGTATGTACCTTACCTAAATAAACATTTGATTTGACTGATTTGAATAACTTTTCATGTGTACAGTTTTTCTGTGTCATTGCCATTTAAGTGAATTACGGTGTTGAAGGACTGTGCAGTGTCTTATTACGTTTATTGTCATTACTGTGATATACGGTGTTCAATGCCTTACTTTGAGCTACAGTGTTAATTTCTATTGGAATGAATTAGTGGGCATTAAGGCTAGTGCAGTGATCAGCAGCGTTTATGCCATTATAGTAAACATTGTGTTGGTGATAAATGGCCACTGCTTGATCGCAAGCGGGGATGTTTCTGATGGGGGAGAAAGAAACATTTGCGCAGCGCGTCCCACGGGGTTGCGCGGGCAGTCTGGGGCCGTATAAATACGGGGGCACAGAGGGGCTCTGCCCTCACTCCGCCTGCCCCCTCCGCTGCCCTCGCAACCACTCCCCGGCCGCCCGACTTCGCACGAGATGGACATCACGCCAGCTGCCTTGGTACCTGACCTCTCTCTCACGGACATCATGGGGCCCTCGACACCCCAGACCGTTCCGGCAGGGGCCTCCTGCCCTACACTTTTAACCCCAAGGTGAGGTTTTCTGTTCAACTCTAGTCAGGACCTCCCCAGTGCGGCGTGTGCCAAGCGCCATCCCCTCGCGGTACGTGTGTGCCGCCTTAGTTAGTCCTTTGGGCTCTCTGCTGTTAGTCCCTGGGAGAGCTGGGGCGCCCTCCTTGGCCCCGTGTCGGGCGCCACCGTGCCGTGCAGGTCGCGTGGCTGGCTTAGGGTCGGCGTGCGCCGGGCCGCGTCCCTAGTGGATTGCGTTCGGTCTCCTCTCATGTGGGGCACCGTCCAGCCGTGCCCGTACGTGTCCAGGGGGCCCCGCAGCGTGGCATGCCCAGGCGCGCGCCCTGCCCGGGGCCCCGTCGGCGGCCAGGCGTGCCCTTGCCGGCGTCGCCACGTGGCCAGGCGTGAAGGGCCCTACGCCCTTCGTGCTCTGCCTTGGGGCCCATGCCTCGCCGCCAGCGACCACGTGTCTGGTCGTTTGGGCGTGCGTCGGCGTCCTTCCCGCCTTCCTTCGGGGCTCCCCGCTGCCGGCCCGCCGGGTTCCCTGGGCCGGCCCAGGGGACCAGGTTTTCTCCTTGTCCGAGGACATGTGTCGCCGTCGGCGACGGCTTGTGGCCAGGTTCGGTCCTACGCCCGGGGCGCATGTTCTTGGCGGCGGCGACACGTGGCCAGGCGTGGGCGGCCCTCTGGCGGGCCCCGCCTTGGGGCCCATGCCTTGCCGGGGCGTCACGTGCCTGGCCGGCAGGGCGTGCTTCTGCGACTTTCCTGTTTCCCTCGGGTGTTCCCTGTCGCCGGTCTGCCGGTTTCCCTGGGCTGTCCCCAGGGGTCGGGTCTCCCTGTGCGGACAAGCGTCGCTCTGGCGACGACTCGTGGCCAGGTTCCGGCCCTTTGCCCGGGCCTGATATGGGGCACACGCCTGGTCGTGCTGCCACGTGGCACGGCGCTCCGTGGAGCGCACGGCTGGGCTGTGTTCTGCCCTTCCTGTTCCCTTTTTGGGTGCTAATCCACGTGGCTTTGCGCCACGGTTTCCCCACGTCGGGGCTCGGGCTGCCTTGCGCCCGTACAGGCGCGCCTGTGTGCGGCACCCCCCCCCCTCCCTTTCGTCTAGGCCCTGAGCATGCCGTGTGGCAGCGCTTGGTTGGTAGGCCGCGGGGTCCTTGGCGTGTGTGGTGTGTTCTCAGCTAGGCACGTCGCCCTCGGACGTCTCGCCCGGCCGTGTTGCCCGGGGAGGTAGTCCCAGGCCCTTTGGAGTCCCAGAGTCCCCAGGTACGTCTCCCCCGGAGTTGTCGCCGAACAAGTTGTCCCCAGTCGTCCGTCTGCCCGGTGTAAGACCGGCATGTAGTCCCCAGACGTACGTCTGGCCGGTGTAGCCCGGTGTGTTATTTCAAGCTTTCCGTCGTCCAGGCCCTCAGGCACGTGTCCTGTTTGCCTGGGGGGTTGCCAGGACCGTTACTCCTTGTCCTCCGTCTGGCCGGTGTTGCCCGGCAGGTTGGTTCCCAGCGCCTTGTGGCAGCGCTTGGCTGGTAGGCCACGGGGTCCTTGGCGAGTGTGGTGTGTTCTCAGCTAGACACGTCGCCCTCGGACGTCTCGCCCGGCCGTGTTGCCCGGGGAGTTAGTCCCAGGCCCTTTTGGAGTCCCGGAGTCCCCAGGTACGTCTTCCCCGGAGTTGTCGCCGAACAAGTTGTCCCCAGGTACGTCTTCCCCGGAGTGGTCGCCGAACAAGTTGTCCCCAGACGTCCGTCTGCCTGGTGTAAGACCGGCATGTTGTACCCAGACGTTCGTCTGGCCGGTGTAGCCCGGTGTGTTATTTAAAGTTTTCCGGTGCCCAGGCCCTCAGGCACGTGTCCTGCTTGCCTGGGGGGTAGCCAGGACCGTTACTCCATGTCTCCGTCTGGCCGGTGTCGACCGGCAGGTTGGTTCCCAGGCGTTCCTGCCTGGCCGGTGTAGCCCGGTGTGTTTGTCTTAAGCGCCCTGCCCGTCCGTTGTAGCAGGGATTCCTCCTACGTTGCAAGTTCAGCGTTCGTCCGCCTGCCCGTCCGCCTTGTGTCGTCGGTTGTTCTTCAACGTCCGAGGGAGACGCTGGTGTTGTAAGCTCGGACCCGAGATCAGCACGACGACGTCTGCAGGTTTACGTCTAACGGTACGCACCACAGGCCCTGGGTTCGGCGTTTCCGCCGGCAATCCAGGATGACTCGTCTCCCTCGGTGTTCGTTAAGTCCTCGGCGTACAGTTCCAGGGGCAGTGCCCTGGACAGGGGGGTGGCCCCCCATGTTGCCTGGGACACGGTACCCTCCAGCAGATGGCGGCGTCGAAGCGTCGTCGGGAACGTCGTATATTTAATGATATCCCATTCTTTGCCTTTCTAAGACAATGTAAATCAAGATTTTCACACACTTTATATGGAAGGTTTCTTATTTTGTACTTGCAGACATCTCGCGACATGCCTTGCCCTTATTCATAATTATGTTCTACATTTCAGCACTGACATGCCTCTGCTTTCAGGTCACCACGGATCCCTTTTGCCAACAGCCTAACTTAATTTACTCCTTCATTCGTTGCCTCGTGCATGTCGCATGTTCAATTTTGGCGTTCGCTGTGCTACAGTGTGTTTGTTCACTTTTCCTTGTCTTACGTCATTAAGTAAGTCAGCCAGGATGTCCTATTTGCAGAGTTATAAGTAATTTATTAAGTAAAGTCAGCCAGGAGGTGCTATTTGCAGTATTCGCGGGCCCTTATTTTGCTTTACGTTCCCTGGCCCTGCATTTTTGCCTAGTTTCCTCAGTGGTTACAGTATTTACGCTTGGCTCTTGCAGTTTATTCACGTTACTTATTTGGTTATATTTATGTTATGCTTCACCTCCGTTCTCTTAATGTAAAAATGGTTATATATGCACGCCGATTGTATACCCTTATTTTGTACTTGCAGATATCACGTGCCATGCCTTGCCCCTATTCAGGTGCCCTGGACAGGGGGGTGGCCCCCACGTTGCCTGGGGCACGGTACCCTCCTGCAGATGGCGGCGTCGAAGCGTCGTCGGGAACGTCGTATATTTAATGATATCCCGTTCTTTGCCTTCCTAAGACAATGTAAATTAAGATTTTCACACACTTTATATGGAAGGTTTCTTATTTTGTACTTGCAGACATCTCGCGACATGTCTTGCCTTACTCTTAATTACGTTCTACATTTCAGCACTAACATGCCTCCTGCTTTCAGATTACCACGGATTCTTTTTCCCAAACAGCCTACCTTAATTTACTCCGACAGTTGATGCTTTGCTCTTGTCGCATGTTTAATTTTGCGTTGCTGTGTTCAGTATGTTTGCTCACTTTTCCTTGCCTTACGTCATTAAGTAAAGTCAGCCAGGATGTGCTATTTGCAGAGTTACTAAGTAAATTATTAAGTAAAGTCAGCCAGGATGTGCTATTTGCAGAGTTACTAATTAAATTATTAAGTAAAGTCAGCCAGGATGTGCTATTTGCAGTTACTGAGTAAATTATTAAGTAAAGTCAGCCAGGATGTGCTATTTGCAGAGTTACTAAGTGAATTATTAAGTAGAGTCAGCCAGGATGTGCTATTTGCAGAGTTCCTAAGTAAATTATTAAGTAAAGTCAGCCAGGATGTGCTATTTATAGAGTTACTAATTAAATTATTAAGTAAAGTCAGCCAGGATGTGCTATTTGCAGTTACTGAGTAAATTATTAAGTAAAGTCAGCCAGGATGTGCTATTTGCAGAGTTACTAAGTGAATTATTAAGTAGAGTCAGCCAGGATGTGCTATTTGCAGAGTTCCTAAGTAAATTATTAAGTAAAGTCAGCCAGGATGTGCTATTTGCAGAGTTACTAAGTAATTTATTAAGTAAAGTCAGCCAGGATGTGCTATTTGCAGAGTTACTAAGTAAATTATTAAGTAAAGTCAGCCAGGATGTGCTATTTGCAGAGTTACTAATTAAATTATTAAGTAAAGTCAGCCAGGATGTGCTATTTGCAGAGTCACTAAGTAAATTATTAAGTAGAGTCAGCCAGGATGTGCTATTTGCAGAGTTCCTAAGTAAATTATTAAGTAAAGTCAGCCAGGCTGGGCTATTTGCAGTATTCGCGGGCCCTTATTTTAGCTTCCCGTTTCCTGGCCCTGCACTTTTGCCTAGTTTCCTCGGTAGTCACAGTAGTTTATGCTTAGTTCTTGCAGTTTATTCACGTTACTTATATGGTTATATTTATGTTATGCTTCTCCTCCGTTTTCTTAATGTAAAAATGGTTTTATTTATTCTAGGGCAAATGTTCCATTTAGCCTACCGCAATTTAATACATCTTACTTATTTGGTAACATTTGTGCTGTGCATCATTTTATGTTTGTCATTAAATTTGTTATCTATTTATTATAGGGCGAAATGTCCCATTCGCCTACCACTATTTAATCCCTGTTACTTAATTGGTTACATTTGTGTCGTGCATCCTTTATGTTTGTTATAAACAATTTTTACTATAGGGCGAAATGTTATATTTGCCTTACGTTATTTTGTTTCTGCCATCTTTTGTTTATTTCCTTGGCAGTGTCTACAGTTAGTAGTCCCCTTTCCTTCGCCGTTGTTTTTCAAGGCAGCCAGGATGTGCGAGGTGCATTTGTGGGCACTCGCCTCTAGCTTTACGCTTCTGGCCCTGCAGTTGTTGGGTTCCTTTCAATTATTCTCGTTTACGCCTAGTTCTCGCTGTTAGTTATGTTCTTCCCCCGGTTCCTCCGTCGTTCAACTACGCTTGTTGCTACTACGTCTGTAAGGTCTGCTGCTTGCCTTGCTATCGGTGTTGCGGGCCTCTTGCTTCTTGCTTGTTTATTCAGGCTACTTCCCCCCCCCCCCTTCTCTGGGGTTTTTTCATTGGGTTGATTAACTTTCTTTCTGTTGCCTAGATATTTCTTGGTCTCCTTCGGGTGTTTACTGAGCTTTGCCTTTATGGCTTGGGTAAATTCCGACGCGTCGGGCTCGTTGCTGTGTTCCGGGCCTCTTGCCCTTGCTTTAAGTTATCGAGGCCTGTTCGTCAGCCTTCCCCAGTCATTCGCCTCCTGCAGGCTATGCTTTGACAGCTGCTTGTCTCTTTTGCTGGGTTACTTTTATGCTTCTCCCCTTCCTGTCTAGGTATGTTTAGGTATGGCCAGCGGTGCGCGAGCCGATGCTTATCGGCTGCCCCCCCCCCTGGTTCCCTGTTTACTCGGTCTCGCCCTCTTACTTCCGCATTCTTCCATCCCATTCTCCGTTATCGCCTCTCGCTTTAGGGCCTATGTCCCTCTCAGACCGGGTTGTGTGCCGTCCAGCGCGCCTCGGCGACGTTATCTTCTCTTCGGCCCACTGTTATTTCCGCCCCCCCCCCCAGCCGTGCGGGCACGCCTGCGGGAAACTTCTCCTTGGTTCCGCCTACATCTGCTTGTCTTACCATCCCCCCCCCCTCCTTCGTGCCCGCAGGATTCTGTTTTTATCCCCGGCAACGTGTCTTAATTACTGTTAGTTGGGGCGGCATATGTTATGCTAGCAGGCGCGGCAGCCGGGTTTATTCCCCCCCATGCCTGTCGCCAGGTTAGTCAGGCTGTCACTAACGTTCCCTCTTTCCACAGTGGCGAGAAGCCGGACCACCCAACATCTGCAACACGGAAGAGGGCACGGACGGCGTCAACGCGAGGACAGCAACGTAGTGGAGTACGGACACAGCCGGCCAGGGCGCGGACGAAGCCCGCGCGCTTTGCCTCCCCCTCTACAGAGCCCTCCTCGGCTGGCTCGGACACGGACACTGGGCGCACACCTCAGCTGGACAATTCGGACAAAGCAACGGGTGGCACAGTGATACAACTCCCACCCTTTCAGCAGACGATTGGACGACGCTGCAGGCCCTCATTGCGCAAGCACGTGGGCCCTCCTCGGGCTCAGGTCACCGCGACGGAGGAGGTGCAGTGACATCGGACAACAGTGCAGTGACGCTGCCGCACTTGTTCCTGCGAGAAGCAGGCCTCGCCGAGACGCCGACAACAGTTCCCGCGCACCTCCTGGCCTGCAACTTCACCCTGCAACAGTGAGGACCCTATTCAACTCCCCGCAGCCAGCTGCGAGGCGTACTTAAAGGCTAAGTGGGTGGAGTACGCCGCCTACGTCTCGGCAGGACGGCGAGGAGAATGCCCCTTCGATGCTGCACCTTCGACTCTGGTGAACTTCCTGCAATCTCTGCCCTCGCGGGGCCTGGCTCTGCACGCCTATCTATCTTGAGGTTATCTTGAGATGATTTCGGGGCTTTAGTGTCCCCGCGGCCCGGTCCTCGACCAGGCCTCCACCCCCAGGAAGCAGCCCGTGACAGCTGACTAACACCCAGGTACCTATTTACTGCTAGGTAACAGGGACATAGGGTGAAAGAAACTCTGCCCATTGTTTCTCGCCGGCGCCTGGGATCGAACCCAGGACCACAGGATCACAAGTCCAGCGTGCTGTCCGCTCGGCCGACCGGCTCCCCTAGCGGCCATCGCCTTCGTTCGCAAGCTACACGGTAGGAGGGACCCAACTCGGCAGTTCCTGGTCACCCAACTCCTCAAGGGGCACGTAACTCCGCACAGCGGGCCCCTGCACGGCGTCTCCCTGTGACGAGGAGCCCCCTGCATCGCCTGCTGCGGGCACTGGGAGGCGTATGTAACTCCGCCTATGAGAAGTCTTGCTACAGGGCGCTCTTCTCCCTGGTTTTCCACGCCTGCCTACGCCCGGGTGAGGTGGTCTAAGTGGAGCATGGACGACACACGCTCAACCTTGAGCAGGTATCACTTACGACGGCAGGAATAGATATCGTCTTCAACACCTACAAGCACAGCGCAGGTCGCACACGCACCCTCTCCCTGAGAGCGAACCCTTCCAGCAAGTACCGCCCGGTCCGTGCTCTGTCTAAATACTTTAATTACAGGGGCCTGAGCCCGGGGCCCATATTCAAACACGCCGCAGGCGCTCCTGTCACCAGGCGAGTTTTCTCCAGGATCCTATGCACTGCCCTCTCGGCGCTAGGCTGCCTCCAGATGACTACGCGCCGCATTCCTTCCGTATCGGCAGGGCCACCCAGCTGTCTCGGGACGGGCTCGCCACATCAGAAATAATGGCAGTCGGCAGGTGGAAGAGTAGTGCTCTCACATCCTACGTCAGACGGGACGTTGTTGCTCTGCCACTTTGAGTGCCTCATGCGGCCAGCTGGCACTCGCCCTTCGGGGGGGGGGGGGTCCGGCCACTGGCCTGCGGTGGGGGTGCAGCGCCGGTCCCCAAGTGTCCCGCTGTCCGCAGCTAATACTTTGCCCAGTCTAGGTGCTAGTAAGCTCTACTTGTAGTCACACCCCCTTCTCCTTATTCATTAGGTCTTTTACGGCCTCTTGGCCGGGTACATTACGTGTTATGTGGTCTCTCACTTATTAGTTATTCATTGTGTCCTTCCTGTTATATCCTAGTGTTATATAATTACTACACATTTGCACTCGGCCTTAATTCTAGTACCAGTTAACCTTTAGGTTTCTGCAGAATTAGTTTCCATTTCACTATAGGCTAAGGTCTCATACTTACTACGGGTGTACCTTTTAAGTTAAATCTAGTCCTCGGACTTGGAATTGTTACTGTTAATTCTTACTTTATATATTTACTTTATATATTTTAATATAAACTTTATATATTTACTTACTTTATATATTTGAAACTTTATATATTTACATGTTCTGCAGAATTTAATCTTCAATAAATTTAAAGCCCCATACTGCCAGTATCTTTCTCCCCCTGATCAGAAAACATAGTGATCCCAACGAATTTAAAGAAACAAGCGCTTCACACCCAAAGAATCAAGTACAGCAACATTCGCACGGTGATGGGGAGCCGCTCAGCTGATTTTGACATTGACGCGAGGGGGGAATGTTGCCCTCTTGTTGAGTCCCAGTTTTATGAAGAGAGAGTGACTTTCTGCATGTACTTGATGCTTCGTTGTTGATAAGAATATCATACCTTCAAATGTTTTAAGTAAAATACAAAATACCTTTGCGTTTATATTATCCCTCCATATATCTTGTTGCTATAGAACAGTTCCAAAGAGTTAGAATATTAGAGACATATACCTGCCTGTGACCAGATGTAATGATCGAGCTTTGCCACTAGTACCACAATTCCACAATACCACTGACGTGTTACTGGACACGGGAAACACCAGTTGGCGACCTTGCAGTTAATAGTAGAGCCCTTGTCAGGGCGGGCACACGGTTGGGAGAGAGCAAACTGTGTTCCCACTCATCTTTGACTACGAAGGCCGGTTGGAGATTGACTGGGATACTCCCCTGGCGAAAAGTGGCGCCGCGAGGATTGAGTGAAGACCCGCAGGGCTACGCTGAGTAACAGTTATTGCTAATACTCCTGGGTGGTGTCCATGTAGAGAGAGAGACACCCCGACGTTGGCGACTGTTGCCAGGATAATGATTGATTGATTAATTGATGAAGATTAAGCCACCCAAGAGATGGCACGGGCATAAATAGCCCGTAAGTGGTACAATTTTTTTTTCTCAGTATTCTGAGGTTGCATTTAACCATCAAGCTGTTATCGCGGGGGAGAATACTGCTTCACAGTCTTTATGAGGGTGTCCAGCTGCTGGACACCTTTGTTGACCAGGAGAGTATATGGCTGTGTTGATGGCTTCAGGGTGGCCGCTGCATGATTCAGGAACTCTTAAAGCTCTTCTAAGGTCATTGGTTGCTTCACATTCCAGAAGATAGTGAAGTAATGGTTTTTCTGTGACAGTTTGGCAGAAGATGCACTCTCTCTGTCAGGGTTCACCAATCTCCCAGTTGCATCTGTAACCTAGACGTAGTCTATATAACCTAACTGCTATTTCCCTGTGGATTCCTTTTGGGATATTTAACCTTTCTAATTTGGTTGCCTGAAGATACCATGTTGCAGATGGCGAACCTTCAGCTATTCTCTGGTGTAGGTTACCTACCTTACCTTGAGGTTACTTTGAGGTGCTTCCGGGGCTTAGCGTCCCCGCGGCCCGGTCGTCGACCAGGCCTCCTGGTTGCCGGACTGATCAACCAGGCTGTTGGACGCGGCTGCTCGCAGCCTGACGTATGAGTCACAGCCTGGTTGATCAGGTATCCTTTGGAGGTGCTTATCCAGTTCTCTCTTGAACACTGTGAGGGGTCGGCCAGTTATGCCCCTTATGTGTAGTGGAAGCGTGTTGAACAGTCTCGGACCTCTGATGTTGATAGAGTTCTCTCTCAGAGTACCTGTTGCACCTTTGTTTTTCAACGGGGGTATTCTGCACATCCTGCCTTGTCTTCTGGTCTCATGTGACGTTATTTCTGTGTGCAGGTTTGGGACCAGCCCCTCTGATATTTTCCACGTGTAAATTATTATGTACCTCTCCCGCCTGCGCTCAAGGGAGTACAGTTTTAGGCTCTTTAGTCGGTCCCAATAGTTTAGATGTTTTACTGAGTGGATTCTAGCAGTAAAGGATCTCTGCACGCTCTCCAGGTCAGCAATTTCTCCAGCTTTGAAAGGTGCTGTCATTGTGCAGCAGTACTCCACTCTAGAGAGCACAAGCGTTTTGAAAAGTATCATCATCGGTATAGCATCTCTAGTGTGAAAAGTTCTTGTTATCCAACCTGTCATTTTTCTTGCAGTTGTGACAGCTACTTTATTGTGTTCTTTAAAGGTAAGGTCTTCCGACATGAGTACACCCAGATCCTTTACATTGCCTTTTCGTTCTATGTTATGATTTGCCTGAGTTTTGTACGTGGTTTCCGTTTTTATATTTTCATTTTTTCCATAGCGCATGAGCTGGAACTTATCTTCGTTAAACACCATATTATTTTCTGTAGCCCATAGAAAGACCTGATCTACATCTGACTGGAGGTTCGCCGTGTCCTCTATGTTGCCTACTCTCATGAAGATCCTAGTGTCATCCGCAAAGGATGATACAGTGCTATAGGTTGTGTTCTTCTCTATGTCCGATATGAGGATGAGAAAAAGTACTGGAGCAAGCACAGTACCCTGGGGGACTGAGCTCTTCACGGTTGATGGGCTGGATTTTATTTTGTTGACTATTACACATTGGGTTCTGTTGGTCAGGAAATTGTAGATCCATCTGCCTATTTTTCCGGTAATTCCTTTTGAACGCATTTTATGTGCAATAGCACCATGGTCACATTTATCAAAAGCTTTTGCGAAAGCTGTGTAAATTACATCAGCGTTTTGTTTGTCTTCCATAGCATCTAATGCCATATCATAGTGGTCCAGCAACTGCGACAGGCAAGAGCGCCCTGTTCTGAAACCATGTTGTCCGGGGTTATGGAGATGCTGTGATTCCATGTATTTTGTGATCTTACTTCTTAGCACTCTCTCAAAATTTTTTATGATGTGCGATGTTAGTGCTATCGGTCTGTAATTTTTTGCCTCTGCCTTATTTCCTCCTTTATGAAGTGGTGCTATCTCTGCTGTTTTTAGTATATCAGGAATAACGCCAGTATCTAGGCTTTGTCTGCACAGAATGTGGAGGGCCTGCGATAGTGGTTTTTTATAATTCTTTATGAATATGGAGTTCCAAGAATCCGGGCCTGGTGCAGAGTGCATAGGCATACTGTTTATGGCTTCTTCAAAATCCAGTGGGGATAGGGTGACGTCTGATATATGATTTGATGTTGGTATCATATCCATGAAAAAATTCATTTGGGTAGGTAGGCTTTGGTGAGATGTGAGTTTTTTGGTGATGATGTTTTTTATGTTCTCTAGGCTGGGTTGAATTGTTTTATGTATCATTGGATGACAAGTTGCCAATTTAGCAATTTCATCAGCTTTTTCATTTAATAAGATTCCAATATGGGATGGGATCCAGTTTAAGGTTATGTTGAGTCCTTTGCCTTTAGCGACTGCTCCAAGATACAAAATGGTGGTAATTATTTCCACATTATCTTTCCACTGTTTTTGTCCTAGTATTTGAAGTGCAGCCTTTGAGTCTGTGTGTATGATTGCATTTTGAGTGTTTTGTGCAATCACATATGCGAATGCCTGTTGTATGGCAAACAGCTCAGTTTGGATTGATGATACTAGTCCTCCCAGTCTCCAATATGCCTGTACGCTGGCCGTGCAAAGAGCAGCGCCAGCAGTCTCATATTCTGTGTCCACCGATCCGTCTGTGAAGATGTGGGTGGCTCCTGCTACTGCTATGCTATACATTTGCTCTTCTATTATGCGCCTTAGGATTGTCGGATCATAGGCAGCCTTTTTCAATGGAAAACTTTCTATTACTATTTAGAAAGTAGGCTCTTCCCACGGTGCGGAAGGAGTGTAATTTGGGTGTGGATGATCACCCTCTCTATCAAGAATCATGCTTTTTAAATGTAGTCTCTTTACGACTTTTCCTGCTCTTGCAATCCAAGAGTTTCCATTGTTTTGGCCTAGTCCAACCACCAAGGCCTGCCGTACTGGGATTGGATCAGAAGAAATAAATATCTTATTGACAATTGTAGCTGTCCTTTGTGATATTCTTTCTTGTAGAGAGGGCAAACCCGTCTCCAGTCTAAGAGTTTTAAGCCTGGTCCACATGGGGGCTCCAAGTGTGGCTCTCATAGCATTGTTTTGGGCAACTTCAAGCTTTTTCCACTGTTGGTGTGATAGATTTGTGAGTGCAGGTGCGGCACAATCGATCACTGATCTGACTGCCTGTACATAGTATGTGCGAAGGACTTGCAGATTGGCTCCTCCAGAAAGGGAGGTTAGCGACCTGAGGATTGCCGTCCGGGCTGCAGTTCGCTCCAGGATAATGTACTAGGATATCTTATATACTGTTACTCACCCCCCCTCACAAGCTGTAGACCCCCGACAATATATTTTACCAGTTGCGTTGCTCCTGGGAGTATGGGTTCGAGTCACTTCTGGGGTGTGAGTTTTCAGTCGCATATAGTCCTGGGGACCATTCAGGCTTGTTCGCATTTGTGTTCCTCACGTGTGCCCCAAAGAATGAGGTGATTTGGTGAAATGCTATACCCAAGATTACCATCAGAGTTGCCGGCGGGGAAGTGGTTCAAATAGCTTCGGCTATCACTTCCTTTTGTCCGGCCGTGATGGTCAAGCGGATTAAGGCGCCCTGTAGTTACCAGTTGCGTTGCTCCTGGGAGTATGGGTTCGAGTCACTTCTGGGGTGTGAGTTTTCAGTCGCATATAGTCCTGGGGACCATTCAGGCTTGTTCGCATTTGTGTTCCTCACGTGTGCCCCAAAGAATGAGGTGATTTGGTGAAATGCTATGCCCAAGATTACCATCCGAGTTGCCGGCGGGGAAGTGGTTCAAATAGCTTCGGCTATCACTTCCTTTTGTCCGGCCGTGATGGTCAAGCGGATTAAGGCGCCCTGTAGTTACCAGTTGCGTTGCTCCTGGGAGTATGGGTTCGAGTCACTTCTGGGGTGTGAGTTTTCAGTCGCATATAGTCCTGCACCATTCAGGCTTGTTCGCATATATATATATATATATATATATATATATATATATATATATATATATATATATATATATATATATATATATATATATATATATATATATATACATATATAATAGGGAAGGGAGTACCACCTCTGGCTGGAAGAAGGGGGACCCATAGCCTCGGAGGAAACCACACATAACGCATTGGAGGGAATGTGGGTCCCCTCCAATACAGTTTCTGTGTGCTTTTCTCCTACCACCCCCTTCCCTTTTTTTTTTCCTTTATTGTGTATTTAAAGGTTACAAAACATACAAGACAAATGCCTAAAGGTTATGGATCTCTTGAAGCTCCTCCGCTTCTGGACAGGAACCGAGGACGCAGCAAGCATATATATATATATATATATATATATATATATATATATATATATATATATATATATATATATATATATATATATATATATATATATATATATATATATATATATATATATATATATATATATATATATATATATATATATATATATATATATATATATAGATATATATATATATATATTATATATATATATATATATATATATATATATCTATATATATATATATATATATATATATATATATATATATATATATATATATATCTATATATATATGTATATATATATATATATATATATATATATATATATATATATATATAGATATATATATATATAGATATATATATATATATATAAATATATATATATATATATATATATATATATATATATATATATATATATATATATATGTTTGTTCAGGTAAGGTACATACATACAAGTGATGTTACATTAATGGATTGATATATAGATAGAGCTAGTACATACAATGCCTAAAGCCACTATTACGCAATGCGTTTCGGGCAAGAAAAACATTAATATCTAGAACTTAATACTAATTGAGAATAAAGAATAAAAAGTGTTGAGAACAAATACAAATAAAGATAAAAAAAGGGGGAATTAACATGACTGAAAAAGCAGCACAAATACAATAGGTTGACAAACAGTGTTGATTAAAAAAAATAACAGACATGGGTTGACAATAGAGGAGTGAGGTAGGTTACAGGGAATTTATTAGGTAGTGTTTAGTTTTTATCTTAAACTGGTTGAGAGAGGTACAGTCTTTAACATGGTTGGGAAGGTCATTCCACAATCTGGGTCCCTTGATTTGTAGAGCATTTCTAGTTTGATTAAGTCGTACTCTAGGAATATCAAAACTGTATTTATTTCTGGTGTGGTGCTCATGGGTTCTGTTACAACCTTCAATGAAGCTTTTGAGGTCAGGATTGGCATTACAGTTCAGCGTTTTATATATGTATAATACACAAGAGAGAATGTGCAGTGACTTAATATCTAACATATTCAGAGATTTGAGTAAGGGTACCGAGTGATGTCTGGGGCCAGAGTTGGATATTGTCCTAATAGCAGCTTTGTGTTGGGTAATTAGAGGACGTAAATGACTTTGGGTAGTAGAACCCCAAGCACAAATACCATAGTTGAGGTATGGATAGATGAGGGAGTAATAGAGAGTAACCAGGGCAGGGCGGAGTACATAATATCTGATCTTAGAAAGAATGCCAACAGTTTTTGAAACTTTTTTTGATATATTTAGAATGTGTCCCTGGAAATTCAGCTTGTGATCTATGAGAACGCCAAGAAATTTGCCATCTAATTTGTTACAAATTTGGGTATTGTTTATTTTGAGATTTATCTGATTAGAGGATTTATTGCCAAACTGAATATAAAACGTTTTGTCAATGTTAAGGGTGAGTTTATTGGCAGTTAGCCAAAGATGGACTTTCTCTAGCTCAGTATTTACTGTGGCATTTAGAGCAAGGGGGTCAGGATTGGAGTAAGTGAAGGTTGTGTCGTCAGCAAATAGAATTGGTTTGAGGTGTTGGGAGGCATTTGGAAGGACATTAATGTAGATGAGAAAGAGGAGAGGGCCAAGTATGCTGCCCTGAGGAACACCAATGTTGTTGGGTAGGGTGGGAGAAATTGTATTATTCACAGAAACATACTGGAGCCTGTCAGTAAGATAAGATTTGAGGTATTGCAGGGAGTGTCCTCTGACTCCATAATGATGTAATTTAAGAAGAAGGTTTTGGTGGTTGACAGTGTCAAAAGCCTTACGCAGGTCCACAAATAACCCAACAGGAAACTCCTTTTTATCAAGAGCTGCGTGAATTAAGTTAATCATACTAATAAGTGCATCGTTAGTGCTTTTTGGGGTCTAAAGCCATATTGATAATAACTAAGTATATTGTGTTTGACTAGAAAAGAGTAAAGCTGCTTGTAGATTAGTTTTTCGAATATTTTTGACAAGTTAGGCAGGATTGATATAGGTCTGTAGTTGTTAACATCTGTGAGATCACCACATTTGTGGACAGGGGTTCCTCTTGCTTTTTTTAGAATGTCTGGAAAGGTTTGGAGTTCAAGTGACTTGTTGAAGAGCAATGCAATAGCAGGGGCTAAAGATCTGGAGGCTTTTTTGTAAATTAAAGTTGGTATCTCCTCGAGGGCACTAGACTTGGTTTTAAGGGAAAGGATTATCTGATTGACATCAGTGGAACTAGTAGGCTTTAGGTACAGAGACTGTGGATAGTTACCTGTAAGATAGTCCTTAACATCTGTTACATCTGATATGAGTGGGGCTTCTATGGGGTACTGGTACTATTAAGGGGTAAAGGTAGTTAGAAGACAAGAGTATCAAATATGGGAGAGCTAAAAGGCCCGGCCCCCAAAATAAACTATCCACAGTAGTAATAACTTGCTACAAGACCATATATGTTAGTCTAAGGGTTGATCACTGCGCTCCCACCTTGGAAGAAGAGATACTCTGTAATTCATGTACTTATTTATTAACCCCTTAACAACCCCCCGTATACACTCACACCAATAACAATAATAATAATAACTTTACCACACTATCTTACGTTAAAAGCCTTGGTCCACATAGACAGGATACAAGGTTTACACTAATAACAAGCTAGGGTAAAGTACTACTGGATAAGCACTGAAGCTGGATGCAGCTTAGGGTAGTGAGACCATGTGGTACCCTAATACAAAACACAACACTTAGGGTAAACAAAACACTGGCAAATACTAACCCCAGGTCTCACCAATAGTTACTACCAGAGTAGGTACACTCACTAATGCCCCGTACTTAGCTTAAGGATACAGGAACTTCAGGTAAGGAAAATAAGTAAGAGGAGAAGGGAGGAGAGTAGGGATACAGCCACAGAGTAGGTCTTATCCGCACGACACCAGCCAAAAGAAGAACGAGCTAGCGACCAGCTGCCTCCCTCATGTCGTGGTGCCGGAAGGAGCCTAATTGATCGTGCAGCTAAGCACATTAAAGATCTTCCCCTATGCAACGTATTGTTACTTTATGAATGATTAGAAAGTATTAGTAAGCAAAGTTGGTGCCTATGTTATTATTTAATAATCAACCCCCAGCTCAGTCTTTAAATGCTCTTTGAGAAACAATAATAGTCTTACGTCTGGCAGGGAAGATACAAACAATTGCCATTCGAAATGCGCCAACTGTACTACTAGGAAGTTTAATGGCTCAATTTTGACCTCTGGTTTCCACTGGAGAACCCAGGGTCGTAACACTCCTCCCCCCTTCAGAGAGAAAAAAAATGTGACTACTAGAATAGTAGTCATATTTTTTTGTAAGAGTATACAGAGAATAAAAAGAAAAAACATATGACAAAAACAAAAAATCAATCAAAAACAATTTCTCTGCAAAAAAAAATACAAAGGAGTTCTCTGAAAGAAAAAAAAAACATACACAAAAAAAATAAAAGAACAGGGAAGTAAATAAATTGGACACGGAATATTTAATGTCACAGGAGAACCTAAAAAAAATAACTAAAGCATGACAGTTGGTAAATGGCTTTCTGTGGCTCAGATGAATGTTATTCAGGCAACCGGGACAGAGCGTCGGCTATCACGTTGAGTCTGCCCGGTAGGTGGGTAATGGAAAGATTGAAGTCCTGTAGGTACAACGCCCACCTGAGGATGCGTTTATTCTTACCCTTCATCTGAGTCAGGAAGACTAGTGGGTTATGGTCCGTGTACACTTCCACTATATTACCTGTGAGGTAAACTTCGAACTTTTTACATGTTAACACTAGCACCAACGCCTCTTTCTACCACTGAATAATTGCGTTGCGCCTTGTCGAATTTCACAAAGTAATAATATACTGGGTGTTCCACCTGATCATCCCCAGTTTGCAACAACACTGCACCAGCACCCGAGTCAGACGCGTCAACATGAATTTTAAACGGTCGGTCGAACCTTGGACTAGCAAGCACTGGGGCGGAAGCTAAGATCAATTTCAAATTTTTAAATGCCTCTGCACAGTCTGATGACCACTTAAATTTAACGGCTTTCCGCAACACGTCTGTGAGAGGAGTGGCAACGCTGGAAAAGTTCTGACAAAAACGTCGATAGTACGCACACATACCGATAAATCTTTGAACGTCCTTTTTAGACTTTAGTACTGGATACTCCAGAATGGCATTGATTTTATCTTGCCGAGGTAACACTTTTCCTTGGCCCACTTCATAACCGAGGTACGTCACTGTGCCTTGGCCAAAATGACACTTTTTAGCATTTAAGGTAAGATTTGCCCTTTTCAAGATGGCAAACAACTGGCGTAACCTAGCTATGTGGTCAGCCCAATTACTGTCAAACAGCACGATATCATCTAAATACGCCCGACAATTTGGCACCTTAGCGAGTAGAGAGTTCATGAGTCTCTGGAACGTGGCAGGGGCATTACGCAAGCCGAACGGTAACACTTGATACTCAAAAACACCCTCGGGTGTCACGAACGCGGTGAGCTGTTTAGCACGTTCAGTGAGTGGGATTTGATAATACCCCCTCGAGAGGTCGAATTTCGAAACGTACTTGGCATTTCCCAACTCGTCAATGCAGTCCTCGAGGAGGGGCAGCGGATAGGCATCCACAATGGTCACCTTGTTGAGCTGCCGATAGTCGGTGCATAATCGCCAGGAGCCGTCTGGTTTGGGGACCAAAAGGCAGGGCGAGCACCAAGAGCCCTGGCTCGGCCGGATGAGGCCGTGCTGGAGCAAGAAGTCGACCTCCTTCCGTACGATGGCCTTCTTTTCTGGACTCATCCGATAGGGTTGAAGGCGAATGGGAGTGTAGTCCGTCAACTCGACATCATGGCAAATGGCATCAGTCTGGGTCGGGACCTCCCCGAACAGACTGGAGAATTCATCAACCAACGACTGCACCTCTTCACGTTGGGCCATCTGCAAATGGGACAGTCCCTCCACAGCATTCACAGAACTAGAATTATTGAAAATGAGATTAGTTGGGTCCCCAGAACAATCATCCCCTCTCTCACTGGAAATGGAAACATTGGTTAGTGCAATGGGCCTGGGGCCCTGGAACTTCTTCAGTCGATTTACAGGTATGAGCATTACCTGGTTACGTTTGTCAGAGTGCCTCACTTTGTACGTGAGGTCCCCAGTCTTTTCTGTCACTATGAAAGGGCCTTCGTACTTGTGGGACATAGTGTTCCCTAGTCGAGGCTTTAATACCAGGACAGGGTCGCCAGGCTGAAATACCCGTAACTTAGATTTAGCATCGTTACGTTCTTTCATCTTTTCTTGGGCCTTGCCAAGATACTTAAATGCAGCCGCCTTGCAGTCCTTGAGTCTCTGGTGGTGTTGCGCAAAGAAAGCCGAACCTTCGGATAACGTTACGTTCCTTAACAGATTCTCCTGTAACATTTGCAAGGGTCCACGAACTTTATGGCCAAAGACTAACTCAAAAGGAGAACAGCCCAGTGAACTTTGTAATCCCTCTCTAGCCGCAAACAAAACATACGGTAAATTCTCATCCTAGAAGGTGTGGGAACTCTCGCACGATGTCTTCAACATCTGCTTCAGAGTTAGATGGAAACGTTCAATTACCCCCTGACTCTGTGGATGGTATGGGCTGGAAACCTTATGAGTTATTCCATGTTCCTTACAAAATTGCTCGAAAACATCAGACTTAAAATTAGTACCATTGTCAGTTTGCACGACCCGAGGCAGTCCAAAAGTGGAAAAAAATTGCAACATACGAGCAACAACAGTTTTTGCTCGGATGTTCCTTACAGCAAAAGCCTCTGGGTAACGAGTAGTGATACACATCATCGTGATTAGGTAAATATTACCAGACTTAGTTCTAGGTAATGGTCCAACACAGTCCATTACCACATGAGAAAATGGTTCCTCTGGCACGACAATAGGCCTTAGAGGAGCTTTAGGTGGAGTCTGGTTTGGTTTCCCAACCAGTTGACAAACAACACACGCATTACAAAATTTTGCCACATCGCTTTTCAGCTTGGGCCAGAAAAAATACTTTAAAATTTTGTGATACGTAATATTAATACCTTGATGTCCCCCCATAGGATCATCATGAGCAGCTGCCAAAACTCTTTCTCTATAGCAGGTCGGCAACATAACCTGGTGGACTACCTCCCACTCATTTGACAAGGGAGCACTCTGTGGTCTCCATTTTCTCATCAAAATCCGATCATTGTAGTAGTACCCAGTTGCTGCGTCTACAATTTCCTCCATAGAGACGGCTGTTTCATGACAATCTGCAAGAGTGGGGTCAGCTTTCTGTAACTCACTCAAGGAGGCATCTAGGCCTTGGTCAGATGCCATTGGCCGAGGCTCAACAGTGTTCTCCTCCACCTCCCCACTACTCTCTGTAGGTGGCGGTGGCAGGCTCTCCACAATGTCCTCGGCCACGTCATCAAGTCGGGCCATGAATGTGTCCGCGAGGTCCACTTGGTTTTCACCACTCGGAAAGCTCCTCGTGACCTCGGGATTTACCACCTTGGCAAGCACAGGGCTGCCCTTACATTTAAGTCCCATAGACCTGGTCACCGCGCACGCAGGGTACACAACATTATCCTCTGCGGCGGGTGGATCCAGGCAAACCTTAGGGGTAGGCAACATAATAGGCAGTCTGGAGTCCCCTACCTTATCCCCTGCTAAATCATTACCAACTATTACGTCAACATTAGGGAAAGGTAGGTATGAAGTGACTCCGACTGTACAAACACCCTTGTGGAAATCAGATTCCAGGGTAACCTTATGGAGGGGTACTGCTCGAGTATCACTAGTGACACCCTCGACCAGTACCACCTCTCCAGTGTCGAGTGTTGGCACCTTGCAACGCACTCTCTAAAATTAAAGTCTGGATGGCACCGGTGTCTCGGAAGATCACCACGTCCTTCCAGGAAGAACCCTCAGACAAAAGTAGTCTCCCTTTCGATAAGAATGGGGTAAGCAAGTCCAACCACTGTGGGTTGGAGGTCTTACTCCCTAACCTTTCTGAAAGCCTCAAGCCCTGTGTCACAACTAGAGCATTGGGTCTTTTTTCAGGGTGCAGTTGCCAACAACGGCTAATAGTGTGGTTTGGACGATTACAGTGACCACAAAAACGTCGGGGAGAAGAGACATTACTAACCGAATTACCCTTCGGTTCACCTTTAGGTGCCGTTGGGCTAGACACTTTAACAGGGTTAATTATGTCTGAAACAGAAGGTGCATTAGGTAAAGGGTTAGAATGAGCTGGTCTGGACTGGCTGTGGGTATAAGGTTTGCTACTCTGTGGGGTATAATTATTTTTATTGGGCCTTTTGCCCGCCAATTGGTAGTTTTCTGCCAACTTGGCCAAATCCCCTATTTTAGAATTTAACTCTATCCTTCCTTTAAAGTACTGTGATACGTTCTCTGTCATAACATCTATAAAATGCTCCATTAAAATTAAGTTCCTGAGAGCCTCGTATGTTTCGGCTTTCGCCGAGCGAATCCATCTATCAAATAATCGAATTTGATCATTCACAAATTCAGTGAGCGGTTGGTTGTGAGTAGGCCTAAGGTTACGATAAACTTGGCGGTGAGCTTCAGGAGTAATTTCATATGCCCGCAAAATACCTTCCCTGACTTTATCATATTCGAAACACTCGTCGTCAGGCATGTTTATAAAAATATCTTGTGCTTTACCCCTAAGTCTTCCCAGTAGGATTTTCACCCACTCTTCCTTTGGCCAGTTCATGGACGTGGCCACTCTCTGAAAATGGTTGAAAAACCTTTCAGGGTCAGACTCGGAAAATTCAGGCAAATTATGCTTTTTCTCATAATGCCTGGGGTTTGAATCCCCGGCAGGTGGAGTTCCAGTGGCATTCGCTCTAATTTTAGCCTCCTCGGTTTTGAGTCTTTGCTCCTCTAATTTTATTTTTGCTAACTCTAAAGCTAATTCACTTTCCCTATGAGTTGCACTTTCTGCTTGGCTAGGCTGGCATAAAGGTGTATCACTTGCCAATAGTTGTTCATCAATACAATGTTGTAATATTTCATTCACCAAAGTCCACTTTTTATCTGCGACATTTAATTCTAGGCCAAATTCCTGGCCTAACAATACTAAATTAGACTTTTTAAGTTTCTTTATCTCTACCACTGAAGGCTCCCTTGCCAGGTTCTGCATTTCAGAAGACATCACTAATAATTTTAGCTCCCAGCCAAAGAAAAAATTAAAAAAATAAAAATTGGAAAAAAAAAAAAAAATTTGCACGGCCCCTAACACAAGGCCACACTAACCTTAATCGTGAAGGGATCCAGCTGGGTGTCCAGTCAGTGCAAGAATGTCCTTTGCTAGATGAGCTGGACCCTAGGCTAGCACACAACCGTTCTGCGGAAAACAAAAAATTTTAATTTTGGCACTCAAGAATCTAATTTTTTACACTTATAATGTTCCTCCCGGACTGGCCAACCACTTGTTACAACAATGGAAGTGGGGCTTCTATGGGGTACTGGTACTATTAAGGGGTAAAGGTAGTTAGAAGACAAGAGTATCAAATATGGGAGAGCTAAAAGGCCCGGCCCCCAAAATAAACTATCCACAGTAGTAATAACTTGCTACAAGACCATATATGTTAGTCTAAGGGTTGATCACTGCGCTCCCACCTTGGAAGAAGAGATACTCTGTAATTCATGTACTTATTTATTAACCCCTTAACAACCCCCCCGTATACACTCACACCAATAACAATAATAATAATAACTTTACCACACTATCTTACGTTAAAAGCCTTGGTCCACATAGACAGGATACAAGGTTTACACTAATAACAAGCTAGGGTAAAGTACTACTGGATAAGCACTGAAGCTGGATGCAGCTTAGGGTAGTGAGACCATGTGGTACCCTAATACAAAACACAACACTTAGGGTAAACAAAACACTGGCAAATACTAACCCCAGGTCTCACCAATAGTTACTACCAGAGTAGGTACACTCACTAATGCCCCGTACTTAGCTTAAGGATACAGGAACTTCAGGTAAGGAAAATAAGTAAGAGGAGAAGGGAGGAGAGTAGGGATACAGCCACAGAGTAGGTCTTATCCGCACGACACCAGCCAAAAGAAGAACGAGCTAGCGACCAGCTGCCTCCCTCATGTCGTGGTGCCGGAAGGAGCCTAATTGATCGTGCAGCTAAGCACATTAAAGATCTTCCCCTATGCAACGTATTGTTACTTTATGAATGATTAGAAAGTATTAGTAAGCAAAGTTGGTGCCTATGTTATTATTTAATAATCAACCCCCAGCTCAGTCTTTAAATGCTCTTTGAGAAACAATAATAGTCTTACGTCTGGCAGGGAAGATACAAACAATTGCCATTCGAAATGCGCCAACTGTACTACTAGGAAGTTTAATGGCTCAATTTTGACCTCTGGTTTCCACTGGAGAACCCAGGGTCGTAACAACATCAGTACAGGAAGATGGAATATCATTTGCAAGGGATGACCCAATGGAAGAGAAGAACCTATTGAACTCAATAGCAGAATCAGAGGCTGAAAGCTGACCAACGTTATTGGAAAGGAGTGTTGGTTTGTTATTTAAAATATTCTTTTATCCCAATATTTGTGAAATTGTGCTCCAAGTTCTTTTAATGTTGCTCTTTATTTGGGTAAATTTATCTTCATAGTATTTAGTTTTGGCTCGTCTAATTATTTTAGATAGCAATAACGAGTAATTCTTTAAGAATTCTTTGGAGACTGTTCCTAGCCTATACTTCTTCTCAAGGTCGTGTTTTTTGTTAATGGATTTAAGTATTCCCTTTGTTAGCCAAGGATTGTTAAGCCTTTTGCTTGTGACTTGTTTTGTAAGCATAGGACAGTGGGTGTTATAAAGGCTAAGAGTTGTTTGTAGAAAGGATTGCACTGCTAGGTTGATGTCCCCTATGTTACCTAACTCGGACTCCCAGTTGACATTATCAGCAGCAGTTATAAAATTGTTTATAGCAGTTTCATTGTGCAGCCTAAAGCTTAACTCCCTTGTCTCTAGAGGTGGTTTGCTAATGTTAGTTAAGAGAAATGTGGGGTAATGGTCTGTAGTGCTATCGGTGATTATACCTGAAGTAAGCGGAGAGGTTATGTTGGTCCAGATGTGATCTAGAGTCGTAGCAGTACTATCAGTGATTCTAGTTGGTCTAGTGATTAAGGGTGTTAGGAAGCAGGAATTCATACAGTTGAGGAAGCTAACAGCAGTAGGGTGTTCAGGCTCGCAGAGGTCAATATTAAGTCCCCTGCGACAATTAGATGGTTTTTGTTCAGTCTGTTATCTAGTATTAGATTTCTAAGGTTTGAGTTGAATTCAGACACATCAGTGTTAGGAATTTTATAGACTGCACCCACAGACAGGACAGACTCGGCACCCTTGGCTCTGAAACTGGCGAAGATATACTCCCCACAGCAGTCTCTAGTTCTAATTATTTTTAAGCATGTTAGTTCTTGGTGGGAGTAAAGAGCAGTACCACCACCTCTCTGCATTTGACGACAGTTGTGAATTGCCGAGTAGTTAGGCATGTAAAGAGTTGAGTAGTATCCTCTTTCAACCACGTTTCAGTAAGTACTAATAATGAGATAATCCTTTCCCTTAAAACCAAGTCTGGTGCCCTTGAGGAGATACCAACTTTAATTTACAAAAAAGCCTCCAGATCTTTAGCCCCTGCTATTGCTTTGCTCTTCAACAAGTCACTTGAACTCCAAACCTTTCCAGATATTCTAAAAAAAGCGAGAGTAACGCCTGTCCACAAATGTGGTGATCTCACAGATGTTAACAAATACAGACCTATATCAATCCTGCCAAACTTGTCAAAATTTTTTGAAAAACTAATCTATAAGCAGCTTTACTCATATCTAGCCAAACTCAATATACTTAGCCCTTGCCAATATGGCTTCAGACCCAAAAAATGCACTAACAATGCACTTGTTAGTATGCTTAACTCGATTCATACAGCTCTTAATAAAAATGAGTTCCCTGTTGGGTTATTTGTGGACCTGCGTAAAGCTTTTGATACTGTCAACCACCAAAATCTTCTTCTTCAATTACATCATTATGGAGTCAGAGGACACTCTCTTCAATACCTCAAATCCTACCTTACTGACAGGCTCCAATATGTTTCTGTGAATAATACAATTTCTCCCACCCTACCCATCAACATTGGTGTTCCTCAGGGCAGCATACTTGGCCCTCTCCTCTTTCTCATCTACATTAATGACCTTCCAAATGCCTCCCAACACCTCAAACCAATTCTATTTGCTGACGACACAACCTTCATTTACTACAGTCCTGACCCCCTTGCTCTAAATGCTACAGTAAATACTGAGCTAAATAAAGTCCATCTTTGGCTAATTGCCAACAAACTCACCCTTAACATTGACAAAACTTTCTATATTCTGTTTGGCAATAAATCCTCCAATCAAATAAATCTCAAAATAAACAATACCCAAATTTGTAACAAATTAGATGGCAAATTCCTTGGCATTCTCATTGACCACAAGCTGAATTTCCAGGGACACATTCTAAATATATCAAAAAAAGTTTCAAAAACTGTGGGCATTCTTTCTAACATCAGATATTATGTACCACGCCCTGCCCTGGTGACTCTCTATTACTCCCTTATCTATCCATATCTCAACTATGGTATTTGTGCTTGGGGCTCTACTACCCAAAATCACTTACGTCCTCTAATTACTCAACACAAAGCTGCTATTAGAACAATATCCAACTCTGGCCCCAGACATCACTCGGTACCCCTACTCAAATCTCTGAATATGTTAGACATTAAGTCACTGCACATTCTCTCATGTGTATTATACATATATAAAACGCTAAACTATAATGCCAATCCTGATCTCAAAAGATTCATAGAAGGTTGTAACAGAACCCATGAGCACCACACCAGAAATAAATAAACCTTGTTTAAATCCCTAAACTTGCTAAATATTAACTCCCTCCACACATTCTCTTGTGTCAACTACATTTACAAAACCCTGTTCTTAAATGCAAACCATGCTCTGAAACTCTCCTTGGACAGATGTAATAGGACCCATTATCACCACACCAGAAATAAATATCTCTTTGATATTCTCAGGGTCAAAGTTAATCTGTGTAAACACTCTATGCAAATTAAGGGACCTAGTCTATGGAACTCACTCCCTAGTGAATTGAAAAACTGTAAAACTTTTGCCTTATTTAAAAGCAAAACCAAAAAGTACCTAACTTCATCTTCTTAGTTTCCTACACTGAGCTTTAAATTTGCTCTGTACCTAGTGTTACCCAATCTCCTAATTTTTATGTAATATCAAACAACCTTATCATTGTGTTCATTGCTGTCTTCTTTTATGTGCTAGCCATATGCTGTATTGTGACTACCAATTTTTGTCAACTACCATTCAAGCTGTCATTGCAATCAATCTTATATTGTTTCTGCTGTATTGTGCCTACCAATTTGTTGTCAACTACCATTTTAAGCTGTCATTGCAATCAATCTTAGCTACCTATGTGCTTTAATATACTGTACCTACAATTTTCTCTCATCTTTTTTTTTTTTTTTCATTTCATGTAATCTGTTATCATTTTTTTGTCTATAAATTTTGCAAGTATTTACCTCCTTATAATTTTCTTAGATTAAGGACCTGCCCGAAACGCTGCGCGTGCTAGTGGCTTTACAAGACTGTAATTACCATATTTGTATCCTCACATTCCTTATGTACATTCTTGTATATGCATAAATAAATAAATAAATAAATAAATACAGTTTTGATATTCCTAGAGTACGACTTAATCAAACTAGAAATGCTCTACAAATCAAGGGACCCAGAATGTGGAATGACCTTCCCAACCATGTTAAAGACTGTACCTCTCTCAACCAGTTTAAGCTAAAAACGAAGCTATACCTAATAAATTCCCTGTAACCTACCTTACCCTTCTATTGTCAACCAATATCTGTTTTTTTTTTAAAGAGCGCTGCTTGTCGACATAATTGTATTTGTGCTGCTTTTTCAGCTATGTTTTCATTTCTTGTTTTCATTCTACTCATTTTGCTCAATTAGTATTAAGCTTGTCATTTAAGTTTATCATGCCCGAAACGCTTTGCGTAATAGTGGCTCTAGGCATTGTATGTACTAGCTCTACCTATAAGTCAACCAATCTTTGTAAAAATTTATTGTATGTATGTACCTTACCTAAATAAACATTTTATTTTATTTATTTTATTTTTTTATTTTAAGTATAATAAAAGAGAATTTGTTGTCAATAGTTTCAATCAAGGCACTAACATCATCGAAGTGTTTACCTAGGGATCTAACGTTCAAGTTGATTACAGAGATATTGTGATTATCTGTTAATACATTGTTTACATCATGTGCTGTAAAATATCTGTAATTTTGATCATTGAAGTGATGATTGTCATAGATAGTGGATAAGAGGTTTAGTTCTGGATCTATATTTGTCTGCATAAAAAGGCTGTTTGCAGGAAAACAAGGCAAGAATGGCAAATTACAAAATAGAAAACAAAGAAAAAAGTAGATTAAAAATTTACAAGTAAAATAAACTTAATGGTAATTTTAAGTAAAAAGAAAAAAATACTTAATGGGAACTAGGAATGTAAAAAATTAACTAGAATAATTAATAACAATAGATGACCAAAAAAGTAAAAAAACAATTATGAAATCTATAAGATGAAAAGCTTGCTTACTATACTATTATAAGTACACTATAGTTGAATACTAAAGTTACACTAAAACAAACTGAGGTAGTTTAAATAGAGATACACTCAGGAACACTGGATACTGAAGTTAATACTAGAGGACACAGGCAAAGCCAGTGTACTATGGAACATGGGAGTAAAAAGAAAAAAAGACAATAATAAAGATGACAATATTATTATACAATACAATACAATACAATACAATACAAATTTTTTTTTTCAATATTCTTTTTTTTTTTTAACTAAAGTTAAAACCTTTTGTAGGGAAAGGCAGAGCTAAAGTACACAAAGGTAGTTAAATGAGATTATAATTTGAATTCAGGCTATACAGCAGATATCCCACAGTCATTGAGGAAAGAATTAAGGCGAGCTTCTGTGGTTATTGAATAAGTTTTTCCAGTGTCAGTCCTCCTAGCTATAATTTTACCATCTCGCACAAAACAGTGTTTAATTGTAGGGGAATTTTTGCAGAAGCCACGCAGTTTAAAAAAGAGATTTTGCCTGCACCTGGTCAGACATTCATTCACATAAACAGTGGATTTACTAGCGACTGCAGATGAGATAAGATCAGACTTGCGGGAGCAGCTATCTAATTTTAAACGAATTCGCCTGTTATTAGTACCAGATGATTTGGTACCCACTCTATAAGCTGTTTTGATGTCATTTTTTTCGATCGAATACCTTAACTTTCCCTGCAATACTTTGATCACGATGGCAGCACAGTCTTCACCATCAGTTTCTTGGGGAAAATGACGTGAAGAGATAATTACAGACTCAAGTAGTTTATGTTGGTGTGTCTCGTCTTGGGTAGTGTGTTGTTGTTGTAGGTTGTTCAGATGGTTCTCAAACTGTTGCAATATTTCTTCCTGTTTTTTAGTGGTTGCATCTGGATTAAAGTTAGTAACTGTGTTCTTGAGAAGGTTTAATTCTTGTTCGAGGTTGACGACTTTGGTAGATAGATCTTGATTGTTCTTGAGTAAGTCTACAACTTCTAAAAGTCTATATATATATATATATATATGTCGTACCTAGTAGCCAGAACGCACTTCTCAGCTTACTATGCAAGGCTCGATTTGCCTAATAAGCCAAGATTTCCTGAATTAATATATTTTCTCTATTTTTTTCTTATGAAATGATAAAGCTACCCATTTCATTATGTATGAGGTCAACTTTTTTTTATTGGAGTTAAAATTAGCGTAGATATATGACCAAACCTAACCAACCCTACCTAACCTAACCTAACCTGTCTTTATAGGTTAGGTTAGGTTAGGTAGCCGAAAAAGTTAGCTTAGGTTAGGTTAGGTAGTCGAAAAACAATTAATTCATGAAAACTTGGCTTATTAGGCAAATCGGGCCTTGCATAGTAGGCTGAGAAGTGCGTTCTGGCTACTAGGTACGACATATGTCTATATATATATATATATATATATATATATATATATATATATATATATATATATATGCAAACAAGCCTGAATGGTCCCCAGGACTATATACAAATGAAAACTCACACCCCAGAAGTGACTCGAACCCATACTGCCAGGAGCAGTATGGGTTCATACATACCAGTTGCGTTGCTCCTGGCAGTATGGGTTCGAGTCACTTCTGGGGTGTGAGTTTTCAGTTATATATATATATATATATATATATATATATATATATATATATATATATATATATATATATATATATATATATATATATATATATATATATATATATATTATATATATATATATATATATATATATATATTAGTATATTTTGGTAGCAGTCTTTCCTGTAGACATATATTATTAAATATGACCGAAAAAGTAAGATTAATAATTCTAACACGAATTTTCTCAATCTTTCGTACATTACGCTTCACTGTTGGAGGTAAATCAAAAATCACTTCTCCAAAATTCATTTTTATTTCTAGTCTGACGCGACACGGGCGCGTTTCGTAAAACTTATTACATTTTCAAAGACTTCACAAATACACAACTGATTAGAACTTACGTATCTCTGATTTTATATCTACATTTGAGTGAGGTGGGACGGGTGATGTGGCATTAACACAAGACAGAAGAAGAGGGGATATTAATAGGGTATTAAAAGTATCAACACAAGACAGAACAGAAACAATGGGTATTGAATAGTAGTGTTTGTAGAAACCCTATTGGTCCATATTTCTTGATGCTTCTATATTGGAGCGGAGTCTTGAGGTGGGTAGCATATAGTTGTGCAATAATTGGCTGTTGATTGCTGGTGTTGACTTCTTGATGTGTAGTGCCTCGCAAACGTCAAGCCGCCTGCTATCGCTGTATCTATCGATGATTTCTGTGTTGTTTACTAGGATTTCTCTGGCGATGGTTTGGTTATGGGAAGAGATTATATGTTCCTTAATGGAGCCCTGTTGCTTATGCATCGTTAAACGCCTAGAAAGAGATGTTGTTGTCTTGCCTATATACTGGGTTTTTTGGAGCTTACAGTCCCCAAGTGGGCATTTGAAGGCATAGACGACGTTAGTCTCTTTTAAAGCGTTCTGTTTTGTGTCTGGAGAGTTTCTCATGAGTAGGCTGGCCGTTTTTCTGGTTTTATAGTAAATCGTCAGTTGTATCCTCTGAACACAAAAATCAGAATACAAAAATCCTCTGAATACAAAAATCAGAGGATACAACAGTCGTGGCAGTGCTATCAGTGATTCTAGTAGGTCTAGTGATTAAGGGTATGAGGAAGCAGGAATTCATACATTTTGACGATTTAAATGCACTACTCACAGCACTAGGTACTAACCTATCGTTCATTATTTTAACAGAAACTTGGCTAAATAAAGACTATACCCAACTCTACAACTTAGCTGGTTATAAAGCCATTCATAACTGTAGGCCTAATAAAAAAGGTGGTGGCACAGCTATATATTACCGAGATACATTTATCTGCAACAGTGTTATTAGTGACAGAGATGACTACTGTGAATATACTTTTGCTCAGTTTACAATTAAATCACTTAAATCCTCTTTGACTATTGGAGCCATCTATAGATTTCCTAATACTAACATAGCTTCTTTCTCAGACAACCTAAGGAATCTTATTATAAACAACAATCTCAACAAAAACCACATCATTCTGGGAGGAGACTTTAATATTGACCTGGGTCAACAAAACTGCTCTCAAGTTGACTATTTCCTTAACAGCATGAACTCCTGTATGCTAATCCCCACTATCACCAAACCTACCCGAGTCACTCAAACATCAGCCACTACCTTGGACCACATATGGACAAACATAACAGCTCCCCTTGTATCTGGTATAATCTACGACAGAACAACTGACCACTATCCTACCTTTCTCATAGTGAACATGGACATAACACCACCAAAAAGCAAGAAATTTTCATTTAGGCTACACAGTGAATCAGCTTTAGACAATCTTACAGAGGCACTTCACAATATTAACTGGGATTCTGAATTCATTAATACCCATGATATAAATTCATTAGCTAACCTCTTCCTCTCCAAAACTCTAAGCCTCTACAACCTTCATTGTCCCCTTCTTACAAAGCAAGTAACTGACAAAAGATTAAACAATCCATGGCTCACAAATGGCATTCTCAACTCAATCAACAAGAAACATGAATATGAAAAGAAAGTTAGGATTGGCCTAGTTTCAAGGGAAGTAGCTAAAAGGTACTCATCAATGCTTACCAGTATCATAAGAAAGGCAAAACTTGCATATTATGTGAATAGATTCAATGAAGCAAAAGGTAACATGAAAAACACTTGGAAAACTATCTCTAGTATCCTAGGAACTAAACAACACTCACATAACCAAATAAAACTCTACAAGGATGGGGATATACCGTCAACTGATTTAGAAATGGCAAATGAATTTAATAGTTTCTTTTCATCGGTTGGTGCTAATCTTGCCAGTAAAATCCCACAGACTCAGACACATATTAACACATATCTCTCAGGCAGCTATCCAAACTCTCTTCTCCTTTCACCAATCAGCCCGGCAGATGTTGTGTCCATCATACACTCTCTAAAAACCAAGGCAGGGAACACCAGTGAAATTCCGTCCATTGTGTACAAGAGAGCCTCCCATGCCCTTGCCCCACCCATAGCACTACTGTTCAACAAATCTATAGAGTGTCACACCTTCCCTGATATCCTCAAAAAAGCAAGAGTAACGCCAGTCCATAAAGGAGGCAATCCGGCGGACATAAACAATTATAGACCAATATCAAATCTACCCATTCTATCAAAAATATTTGAAAAAATTATTTACAAACAGCTCTATTCCTACCTCGTAAAATTCGACATACTCAGCCCCTGCCAGTTTGGCTTCCGGTCCCAAAAGAGTACCAATGATGCAATCATTAGTCTCCTTGACATTATCTACTCAGCCCTTGACAAAAATGAGTTTCCGATTGGACTCTTCATTGACCTAAGAAAAGCCTTTGATACTGTTAATCACAACTACCTCTTATTTAAACTCCAGCATTATGGAATCCGAGGCCTTGCCCTTGACTACATCCGATCCTATCTTAGTGACAGACACCAATATGTAACCATCAATGATACAACTTCTTCCACTCTACCAATTACCGTTGGAGTGCCACAGGGCAGCATCTTAGGACCTCTTCTATTTCTTATATATATAAACGATCTGCCTAATGTCTCTAATATTCTCAAACCTATATTGTTTGCTGACGATACTACCCTTATCTACTCAAACCTCAACCCACATACACTAAATAATGTTGTGAATAATGAATTAAAAAAAGTCCACTTATGGATGTCAACGAACAAACTAACATTAAACATCGAAAAGACTTACTACATCTTATTTGGAAACAAATCATCAAATGCAATTCAGCTACAGATAGACAACATTAACATCAGTAATAAAAATGATGGCAAGTTTCTTGGCCTATTCCTAGACAAGAGACTCAACTTCAGCACCCACATTCAACACATAACTAAGAAAGTCTCTAAGACAGTTGGTATACTCTCCAAAATCAGATATTATGTTCCTAACTCTGCTCTCCTCTCACTATATTATGCACTAATCTACCCCTATCTTAATTATGGTATCTGTGCATGGGGGTCTACCACTGCAAACCACCTTAAGCCCATCATCACACAGCAAAAATCTGCTATCAGAATAATAACTAACTCTGCTTTCAGACAACACTCAGCTCCCTTGTTTAAATCTCTAAACTTGCTAAATATTAACTCCCTCCACACATTCTCTTGTGTCAACTACATTTACAAAACCCTGTTCTTAAATGCAAACCATGCTCTGAAACTCTCCCTGGACAGATGTAATAGGACCCATTATCACCACACCAGAAATAAATATCTCTTTGATATCCCCAGGGTCAAACTTAATCTGTGTAAACACTCTATGCAAATTAAGGGACCTAGTCTATGGAACTCACTCCCTAGTGAATTGAAAAACTGTAAAACTTTTGCCTTATTTAAAAGCAAAACCAAAAAGTACCTAACTTCATCTATTTAGTTTCCTACACTGAGCTTTAATTTGCTCTGTACCTAGTGGTACCCAATCTCCTAATTTTTATGTAATATCAAACAACCTTATCATTGTGTTCATTGCTGTCTTCTTTTATGTGCTAGCCATATGCTGTATTGTGACTACCAATTTTTGTCAACTACCATTCAAGCTGTCATTGCAATCAATCTTATATTGTTTCTGCTGTATTGTGCCTACCAATTTGTTGTCAACTACCATTTTAAGCTGTCATTGCAATCAATCATAGCTACCTATGTGCTTTAATATACTGTACCTATAATTTTCTCTCATCTTTTTTTTTTTTTCATTCCATGTAATCTGTTATCATTTTTTTGTCTATAAATTTTGCAAGTATTTACCTCCTTAAAATTTTCTTAGATTAAGGACCTGCCCGAAACGCTGCGCGTGCTAGTGGCTTTACAAGACTGTAATTACCATAATTGTATCCTCACATTCCTTATGTACATTCTTGTATATGCATAAATAAATAAATAAATAAATACAGTTGAGGAAGCTAACAGCAGTAGGGTGTTCAGGCTCGCAGAGGTCAATATTAAATGTGTCGTACATTATGTCGTACCTAGTAGCCAGAATGCACTTCTCTGCCTACTATGCAAGGCCCGATTTGCCTAATAAGCCAAGTTTTCATGAATTAATTGTTTTTCGACTACCTAACCTACCTAACCTAACATAACCTAACTTATAAAGATAAGTTAGGTTAGGTTAGGTAGGGTTGGTTAGGTTCGGTCATATATCTATATTAATTTTAACTCCAATTAAAAAAAATTGAACTCATACATAATGAAATGGGTAGTTTTATTATGGTCAAGCGGATTAAGGCGCCCTGTAGTTACCAGTTGCGTTGCTTCTGGGAGTATGGGTTCGAGTCACTTCTGGGGTGTGAGTTTTCATTCGCATATAGTCCTGGGGACCATTCAGGCTTGTTCGCATTTGTGTTCCTCACGTGTGCCCCAAAGAATGAGGTGATTTGGTGAAATGCTATGCCCAAGATTACCATCCGAGTTGCCGTCGGGGAAGTGGCTCAAATAGCCTCGGCTATCACTTCCTTTTGACGGCCGTGATGGTCAAGCGGATTAAGGCGCCCTGTAGTTACCAGTTGCGTTGCTTCTGGGAGTATGGGTTCGAGTCACTTCTGGGGTGTGAGTTTTCATTCGCATATAGTCCTGGGGACCATTCAGGCTTGTTCGCATTTGTGTTCCTCACGTGTGCCCCAAAGAATGAGGTGATTTGGTGAAATGCTATGCCCAAGATTACCATCCGAGTTGCCGTCGGGGAAGTGGCTCAAATAGCCTCGGCTATCACTTCCTTTTGACGGCCGTGATGGTCAAGCGGATTAAGGCGCCCTGTAGTTACCAGTTGCGTTGCTTCTGGGAGTATGGGTTCGAGTCACTTCTGGGGTGTGAGTTTTCATTCGCATAGGTCCTGGGGACCATTCAGGCTTGTTCGCATTTGTGTTCCTCACGTGTGCCCCAAAGAATGAGGTGATTTGGTGAAATGCTATGCCCAAGATTACCATCCGAGTTGCCGTCGGGGAAGTGGCTCAAATAGCCTCGGCTATCACTTCCTTTTGACGGCCGTGATGGTCAAGCGGATTAAGGCGCCCTGTAGTTACCAGTTGCGTTGCTTCTGGGAGTATGGGTTCGAGTCACTTCTGGGGTGTGAGTTTTCATTCGCATATAGTCCTGGGGACCATTCAGGCTTGTTCGCATATATATATATATATATATATGTCGTACCTAGTAGCCAGAACTCACTTCTCAGCCTACTATGCAAGGCCCGATTTGCCTAATAAGCCTAGTTTTCATGAATTAATTGTTTTTCGACTACCTAACCTGCCTAACCTAACCTAACCTAACTTTTTCGGCTACTTAACCCAACCTAACCTATAGAGATAGGTTAGGTGAGGTTAGGTAGGGTTGGTTAGGTTCGGTCATATATCTACGTTAATTTTAACTCAATGAACAAAAATTGACCTCATACATTATGAAATGGGTAGCTTTATCATTTCATAAGAAAAAATTTAGAGAAAATATATTAATTCATGAAAACTTGGCTTGTTAGGCAAATCGGGCCATGCATAGTAGGCTGAGAAGTGAGTTCTGGCTACTAGGTACGACATATATATATATATATATATATATATATATATATATATATATATATATATATGTCGTACCTAGTAGCCAGAACTCACTTTTTGGCCTACTATTCAAGGCCCGATTTGCCTAATAAGCCAAGTTTTCCTGAATTAATATATTTTTTCTAATTTTTTTCTTATGAAATGATAAAGCTACCCATTTCATTATGTATGAGGTCAATTTTTTTTTATTGTAGTTAAAATTAACGTAGATATATGACTGAACCTAACCAACCCTACCTAACCTAACCTAACCTATCTTCATAGGTTAGGTTGGGTTAGGTTGCCGAAAAAGGTAGGTTAGGTTAGGTTAGGTAGGTTAGGTAGTCGAAAAAACATTAATTCATGAAAACTTGGCTTATTAGGCAAATCGGGCCTTGCATAGTAGGCTGAGAAGTGCGTTCTGGCTACTAGGTACGACATATATATATATATATATATATATATATATATATATATATATATATATATATATATATATATATATATATATATATATATATATATATATATATGTCATACCTAGTAGCCAGAACGCACTTCTCAGCCTACTGTGCAAGGCCCGATTTGCTTAATAAGCAAAATTTTCCTGAATTAATATATTTTCTCTTATTTTTTTCTTATGAAATGATAAAGCTACCCATTTCATTATGAATGAGGTCAATTTTTTTTATTGGAGTTAAAATTAACGTAGATATATGACCGAACCTAACCAACCCAACCTAACCTAACCTAACCTATCTTTAAAGGTTAGGTTAGGTTAGGTTAGGTAGGTTAGGTAGTCGAAAAAGCATTAATTCATGAAAAGTTGGCTTATTAGGCAAATCGGGCCTTGCATAGTAGGCTGAGAAGTACATTCTGGCTACTAGGTACGACATATATATATATATATATATATATATATATATATATATGTCGTACCTAATAGCCAGAACGCACTTCTCAGCCTACTATTCAAGGCCCGATTTGCCTAATAAGCCTAGTTTTCATGAATTAATGTTTTTTCGTCTACCTAACCTACCTAACCTAACCTAACCTAGCTTTTTTTGGCTACCTAACCTAACCTTACCTATAAATATAGGTTAGGTTAGGTTAGGTAGGGTTGGTTAGGTTCGGTCATATATCTACATTAATTTTAACTCCAATAAAAAAAAATTGACCTCATACATAGAGAAAAGGGTTGCTTTATCATTTCATAAGAAAAAAATTATAGTAAATATATTAATTCAGGAAAACTTGGCTTATTAGGCAAATCGGGCCTTGAATAGTAGGCTGAGAAGTGAGTTCTGGCTACTAGGTACGACATATATATATATATATATATATATATATATATATATATATATATATATATATATATATATATGTCGTACCTAGTAGCCAGAATGCACTTCTCGGCCTACAATGCAAGGCCCGATTTGCCTAATAAGCCAAGTTTTCCTGAATTAATATATTTTCTCTAATTTTTTTCTTATGAAATGATAAAGCTACCCATTTCATTATGTATGAGGACAATTTTTTTTTATTGGAGTTAAAATTAACATAGATATATGACCGAACCTAACCAACCCTACCTAACCTAACCTAGCCTATCTTTATAGGTTAGGTTAGGTTAGGTAACTGAAAAAGTTAGGTTAGGTTAGGTTAGGTTAGGTAGGTTAGGTAGTCGAAAATCAATTAATTCATGAAAACTTGGCTTATTAGGCAAATTGGGCCTTGCATAGTAGGCTGAGAAGTGCGTTCTGGCTACTAGATACGATATATATATATATATATATATATATATATATATATATATATATATATATATATATATATATATATATATATATATGTATATATGTCGTACCTAGTAGCCAGAACGCACTTCTCAGCCTACTATGCAAGGCCCGATTTGCCTAATAAGCCATGTTTTCACGAATTAATTGTTTTTTGACTACCTAACCTACCTAACCTAACCTGACCTAACTTTTTCGGCTACCTAACCTAACCTAACCTATAAAGATAGGTTAGGTTAGGTTAGGTAGGGTTGGTTAGGTTCGGTCATATATCTACGTTAATTTTAACTCCAATAAAAAACATTTGACCTCATACATAATGAAATGGGAAGCTTTATCATTTCATAAGAAAAAAATTAGAGAAAATATATTAATTCAGGAAAACTTGGCTTATTAGGCAAATTGGGCCTTGCATATTAGGCTGAGAAGTGAGTTCTGGCTACTAGGTACGACATATATATATATATATATATATATATATATATATATATATATATATATATATATATATATATATATATATATATATATATATATATATGAATAAATAAATAAAAGTGAATATGAAACTCCTGTTGGTCAATCTGGGCATGTAGTGCATCCAGTACGGGAAAGCTATTTCCTTCAAAAAGTATAATCGTGTGGCTTTATGTTTAAAGAAACCATTTCAAGTACATTCTTTGATTGAAAAACATGAATATAAATACAAGTGTTAATTGTAAATGACCAGTTATAAACAAAAATAAGAAGTAGGAAAAATGATATATGGACCCAGACAAAAACATTGTAACGCTCAGGTGATGAGAGGGTAAACAACCCCCACCCGGTCCATAGAATTACCCAAATCGACCCAAATCAGCCCAAAACTACCCAAATCGTCCTAGCATTACGTAAGTAATGAAGAAATATGGTATATTTACTTACTATAATGTTGGTGCTACACATAGAACATGATCAAACCTATTTTTACTCTGAAATAATCTAATTTCATAACGAAATTAGACGTAAATATGTGAGAGGTGACGCCATAGGAAGTCGACGGTCCAAGCGACAATTGTGTGGAGCGACTTATCCAAGATATATGGTCGCCAGGAGAGTGTTTGCTGCATATCAGCCTCCTGTACACAGTGATCCAGTCCTTTTCGTTCATTGAACACCGAACCCTACACGCCCTCTGATATATTGCTTAATTAACAAATATTCACAAATAAAGATTATATTTGTATATGTTATCAGTAAGGCAGATATAAAATAGTTTTTGTGAATCCATCACAGAGATTATACCTTATTAGAGAGGAAAAATATTCATACTTTAAACAAGGCTTCATGGCCGACGCTCTCCTTACCGATATGGGAACTATGACCTTCCGAAGATCAATGTTAATTTAATCTAGATATTGTAATAAACGAAGTTTTCTATGTCACCATAAAGATTTAAATATAAGCTGCATGTTTATAATTTGGCATAAATATAACTGAATTGAAAGTTAAGATATATGCCTTTTTATAGTTACTTGATGGCTCGCTCAGGGAGTGTGAAGGCCTCCACACAAGCCAATCAATTTTATAATTACTTTGCATATATGCAAAGTAACGCCATAGGTCTTTATGTCAGAATAAAGCCATGTAGACGATAATGTAACTACATTTCAAGGAAAACATATCTTAATATAATTATTAAATGAATGCAAAGTTATGGTTAAATAAATAGCCAATACCACACAATCGCCGGTGTTCGGACACATGAATAGTCGCATTAGGTGAAAGGAAATGTACCCAACCATTTCCATTTACCCAACCAGTTTATGCACCCTATACTCATCCTCTGTGCGGTAATTTATTGTGCACCCCATACTCATCTTGTTACCAGTAGTTTGTGCAACCCATACTCATCCTGTGACCCGTAATTTATTGTGCATCCCATACTCATCCTGTTACCGGTAGTTTGTGCAGCCCATACCCATCCTGTGACCTGTAATTTATTGTGCAACCCATACTTATCCTGTGACCTGTAGTTTATTGTGCAGCTAATACTCATTCTGTGAGTCATAGGACATTGCGCAACCCTTTCTCATCGTGTGAATCTTTGTTTACTTTGCTCTCCATATTCATCCTCTGCGCGATAGTTTCTTGTGCAACCCATACCCATGATGTGAGTGGTAGTTTATTATGTACCCTATATTCATCCTGTGAGTATAGGGTACACAATTCTTGTTTGGATTCTTGTAATGTTATTTGTCTATTTGTAGTCACAGTATTTGTGCGCCCCTTGAGGGACTTGAATTAGAGGGGGGTTGAAATAGCCTAAGCTACTCTATCCCTTTGAGATGTATTTATTGCTTATCTCAATAAACATACTTGAACTTGAACTTGGGTACACAATGAGTTCATTTGTACTCCATACTCATCATCAAGAAGTGTATTTTACCAGCATTGTAATATAAATTAAGAATAAAAGCTTAACTGGATTACGGACCCATAATCAAAATAAGAGTCATCACTAATTATCATGACAAATTGTCTAGGCTACACTTCCGCCTTCGACAAGCTGCCGCCGGATGTGGGTATAGTTTATTGTACACCCCCGCACCCCCAGTCCTGGAAGGGCGGGCATTGGGATGTGGACATGTATACCATTATACCCCCCCCCCCCCCCACACACACACACACTCCTCTCCTGTTAATAATAATACTAATAATAATAAAAATTAAAAATAATAACGTTAATAAATATTATAATTAAAACACTTACTGTAATACCCTAGTGCTTGAATGAAGGTGAAGGAAAGACCCAATAAATGTGTAAGTGTATTAAAAACCAAATTTTCGTTGGGTGAGCTGGCAGGTGAGCACCACCTGCCAGCTCACCCAGTAATGAACATCACCTGCACACTGCACCGAACCACTTGCCAGCAGGTGCAGAAGTACGATGGAAAGAGCAAAGTATACAATATTTCAAGTATAATATTAAAGATATATTTAGGATTTAATGTTTTCCTATAAAGTTTCAATAATACCTTTATTTGATTTTTTGTATTATTTTCTACCACAGACGTGGCCACACATTAACAATGCTAACCAGCATATATACATTTTCTTCTGTCCGCCATGGACTCTAACCCTTTCCACTACCGCCCACAAGATGGGTATGGGGTGCATAATATAAGAACTAAACTAACTAACTCCATGGATAGGGTTAGAGATTTGTTAAACATATAGTTCAGGGATTTATTGAACAATCAACCACAGAAGGTGATTGTAGTGCTTTTAAAATGCTAGGCTAAGCTACATACGTAAATACATAAATACACAGATTTACGTATGCCCTACATAAAGTGTTCGATGTGTCTTTTACGTAGTGTCATTAACGTGCATTTACAAAGGTGAAATGGAATTCTGATCAGCTTCCACATATACTTTATACACATACATATACACACACAGACATATGCGTACATATACATATATATACATACATATATACTCACATACATACACATATATTTGTCTCTTTTACACTGACAAGGTGAGATAACTGATAGAGAAACTAGTGTGCAATTAAGCACTTAATCACTGAAGGTGATTAAGGTGCTTTCACAAGCTCAGGTTAT
The DNA here is from genome assembly GCF_040958095.1 of Procambarus clarkii. Classification (NCBI taxonomy): domain Eukaryota; kingdom Metazoa; phylum Arthropoda; class Malacostraca; order Decapoda; family Cambaridae; genus Procambarus; species Procambarus clarkii. The sequence continues at coordinate 39,566,979 of NC_091190.1, forward strand.
AGAGTTACATCACATACATTCATTGTATAATTGATACGTTACATGGTCAATCTAGGGTACAAGTCCAATATATCATCAAGTGTTCCAGTACTCAAATAGTAATTACACAGTTCAGCATACCTTAGCCCAGGAGGGCGAAAGTCAGTCAGTATGGGACATTCTACAATATAATGTTCAAGGGAGTGCATATTTTCTCTTTCACAAAGTTGACACATTGTGTACTCGACATTTGGGTTTTGAGAAAGCTGCCAGATACGTCTATATCCCAAACGTATTCTGGCCACTATAACATCACATTGCTGGGTTCTTGTTCCATTAATCCTGTATGTGAATGTCTCCGCACAATATCTATCATAATATTTAATGCTACAACTTTCAGGTCTTTGTGAATTTGTTAGGTCGGTGAGATTTTCATTAGATGTTTGCTTAAGTATTCTCTTTGTCACTGCTAATGAAACACCCATATCAATTTCTACCACTGGTTTTCTACAGGCTGTCTTTGCAAGCATATCAACAGTGTCATGCCTTGAGATGCCAACATGTGATGGTATCCATAGGAATTTAATTTCAAATCTCTTTTCTTTGGCAGCTAAAATATTCATTCGAATATCACTGACTATTTTCTGGGTGTCACTACTATGTGCGTTCAATACCAGGAGTTCACTCTGCGAATCACAGTATATAAGTCCACTGCCTTTGTCTTTTAAAAATTCCGTGGCAAGGTATATGCCTGCAAGTTCGGTTTGAGTTGTACTTACCCAATCATTGACGCGCTTCATTGCTGTATGTACGAGAGAAGATTGTTCAAATATATTACATGCGCATCCGGTACATCGTCCACCTTCTTCTACAGAACCGTCGGTATAGCACTGACACACATCGTTACCCATACCCTGAGTACTCTCAGTGATGCTTTTCAGTGTTAACTGTTTTAATAATGTAGAGTGTACATTATCTTTCTTGGGTGCATTTACAAAATCAGCTGCTAGATCCAAGTTATCCCATGGAGTAATTGGTTGATTAATCGTTAATTGAGTTGGGTACATATTTAATATTTTGATGGAGTTGGCTACCTTGTAGAACCAAAATGCATAATCAGATTTCGCTCTTCTACGGACCTCAGGTGAGTGTAGCATATTAGAAAGTTTAGCTTGAAACTTCTTGTATTGCCGAGATCTACTCAATGCCTTCACGCCGAAAACTGTGCTAATAGACAAAATTATGTTAGAGATATGGGTCTATAATTATCTGAGTGTGCTTTGGGGATGGGAACAATGACACTGTCCAATCATCAGGTAATACTCCTTCACTTAAACTCATTTTGTAAACACTAAAAGTGGATTACCTGGTGCTTGTGAGACTAATCTCAGTAAACTGTAAGTAATACCGTCCTCTTCAGGAGCAGTAGACTTATTTTATTGTGCTACACAGCCTTCCCGGCTTGGTGCCTTCTTTGGTAATTACTTATCAAAGGCAGCTCCATACGAGGAGCTGCCTCGTATGGGCCAATAAGTCTTTTGCAGTTACCTTCATTCTTATGTTCTTACTTACATTTATTGAACTTTATCATCATCATCATTTACAGAAATAAATTAACATAAAAAGTAGTCATTTTAATACACAAAACAGAAGTAGATATTATGTAAATTATGATGCAGGATAGGATCACTATTAAGAACTTAATTATAAACCACAATATGTTTTATATCGTCAGAAATTCGGAAACATACCATATATTTTCAAATATTTACAATTAAAGTATTTATTTAGGAAATATGTATTTTAGTTACCCTAGTTAGCTCTGAGAACACACATCCTTGCAGCAAGAATTTCTTCCCACTAATCTGAGAGATGCTAATGAGACCAGTCTCGACCCACTGGACAGGTCATGAACAACAATCAACTACAGCACCATCTATGTCAGAAGATATTCAAAATATTCTTGATATCATTCAAATTGTCAATACGAGAACAGAATACATAAGTTGAGTGATGTCAAAGGAATCATATTGACTGACCGAGCCCCATTGTAAATATCCGTGGCTTCCTGACCATAAAGGTACCGACGCGGTCGAGGGTAAGAGACCGGATGTACCCATATACCTATGAGGCCATCAAAAATAGTGAGTCACGCCAAACAAAAAGAAGTACTGGTAAACAGGTCAGACACAACCAGTACTATGATGATGCTAAACTGAAAGAGCTTAAATCAATTGCTAGACAGACAGGTAAAGCATATAAGAGCCTTAGAACTCCTCAAATGTTAAAACTGTTTCAGGCCGCGCTTGCAGCGGCAAGGGAGAGAATGACTGAACTGAGACAAAATGAATGGGAGGGTTATATATATATATATATATATATATATATATATATATATATATATATATATATATATATATATATATATATATATATATATATGTCGTACCTAGTAGCCAGAACGCACTTCTCAGCCTACTATGCAAGGCCCGATATGCCTAATTAGCCAAGTTTTCATGAATTAATGCTTTTTTCGACTACCTAACCTAACCTAACCTAACTTTTTCGGCTACCTAACCTAACCTAACGTATAAAGATAGGTTAGGTTAGGTAGGGTTGGTTAGGTTCGGTCATATATCTACGTTAATTTTAACTCCAATAAAAAAAAATTGACCTCATACATAATGAAATAGGTAGCTTTATCATTTCATAAGAAAGAAATTAGGAAAAATATATTAATTCGTAAAACTTGGCTTATCAGGCAAATCGGGCCTTGCATAGTTGGCTGAGAAGTACGTTCTGGCTACTAGGTACGATATATATATATATATATATATATATATATATATATATATATATATATATATATATATATATATATATATATATATATATATATATGTCGTACCTAGTAGCCAGAACTCACTTCTCAGCCTACTATTCAAGGCCCGATTTGCCTAATAAGCCAAGTTTTCCTGAATTAATATATTTACTATAATTTTTTTCTTATGAAATGATAAAGCTACCCTTTTCACTATGTATGAGGTCAATTTTTTTTATTGGAGTTAAAATTAACGTAGATATATGACCGAACCTAACCAACCCTACCTAACCTAACCTAACCTATATATATAGGTAAGGTTAGGTTAGGTAGCCAAAAAAAGCTAGGTTAGGTTAGGTTAGGTAGGTTAGGTAGACGAAAAAACATTAATTCATGAAAACTTGGCTTATTAGGCAAATCGGGCCTTGCATAGTAGGCTGAGAAGTGAGTTCTGGCTACTAGGTACGACATATATATATATATATATATATATATATATATATATATATATATATATATATATATATATATATATATATATATATATATATATATATATATATGTATATATATATATACATATATATATATATATATATATATATATATATATATATATATATATATATATATATATATATATATATATATATATACACATATATTTATAATATACACACACACACTCATCCTAGCGCAGTAATTTATTGTGCAACCCATACCCATCCTGTTACCAATAGTTTGTGCAACCCATGCTCATCCTGTTACCTTTAGTTTATTGTGAAACCCATAGTTGACAGAACCATTATTATTATTCACTATGATGAAGTTGCACACTTAATGCCTGAATATATATTTTGCTTGTATGTACTCGATATTTTTGTTCACTACCTTTTGTTCAAAATGGACTCGGTAAGAGATGCCGCAGTTTCGCATGATTACTAAATTGTCCTGGTTTCTAGGAACTGTGAGCATGGGTCTGAGGAAAAACTGTCCTTACTCTGAATACCGCAACGTCTGTGCTTATATGAATATATGTCACATACACATATTTTATAGCACACATTTAATTTGTATCTAATTCTTTATTGTTAACTTACATAATCAAAGAACCTTGCAACATCTACATTCGAGGAAGGATTCCAGAAGCAGTTAACAACTGCCATTTCTTGTTTCTGGAATTCTTCTTTATGCTGTAGGTAAAGTAGTTAATAGAACTACTGTCTCCTGCTCCTGGGGTTAGTGGTTCGAGACTACTTGTGCCCAGGGTGAATGTGGAGGTCAGTAGTTTGACCTTGGAGGTGGACCTCGATATACACCTAACGAATAGACATGCACAAGCTGCCTGTCCTCAGTGTATATTTTACACACACACACACACACACACACACACACACACACACACACACACACACACACACACACGTGAGTGTGTGATTATGCGAGACTGGCTAACATCAGAAGAGCCTTCAGGAACCTGTGTAAGGAATCATTCAGAACCTTCTATACCACATATGTAAGACCAATCCTGGAGTATGTGGCCCCAGCATGGAGTCCGTACCTTGTCAAGCACAAGGCGAAGCTTGAAAAAGTTCAGAGATATGGCACTAGGCTAGTCCCAGAACTAAGAGGCATGAGCTACGGAGAAAGGCTGCGAGAAAAGCACCTCACGACACTAGAAGGCAGAAGAGTATGGGAGACATGATCACTACCTACAAAATTCTCAGAGGAATTGACAAGGTAGATAAAGATAAACTGTTTAACACGGGTGGTACGCAAACAAGGGGACACAGGTGGAAACTGAGTACCCAAATGAGCCAGAGGGACGTTAGAAAGAACTTTTTCAGTGTCAAAATAGTTAACAGATGTAATGCATTAGGCAGTAATGTGGTGGAGGCTGACTCCATACACAGTTTCAAATGTAGATATGATAGAGTCCAGTAGGCTCAGGAATCTGTACATCAGGAATCTGTACATGGTCAGGAAGCCACGGATATTTACAATGGGGCTCGGTCAGTCAATATGATTCCTTTGACATCACTCAACTTATGTATTCTGTTCTCGTATTGACAATTTGAATGATATCAAGAATATTTTGAATATCTTCTGACATAGATGGTGCTGTAGTTGATTGTTGTTCATGACCTGTCCAGTGGGTCGAGACTGGTCTCATTAGCATCTCTCAGATTAGTGGGAAGAAATTCTTGCTGCAAGAATGTGTGTTCTCAGAGCTAACTAGGGTAACTAAAATACATATTTCCTAAATAAATACTTTAATTGTAAATATTTGAAAATATATGGTATGTTTCCGAATTTCTGACGATATAAAACATATTGTGGTTTATAATTAAGTTCTTAATAGTGATCCTATCCTGCATCATAATTTACATAATATCTACTTCTGTTTTGTGTATTAAAATGACTACTTTTTATGTTAATTTATTTCTGTAAATGATGATGATGATAAAGTTCAATAAATGTAAGTAAGAACATAAGAATGAAGGTAACTGCAAAAGACTTATTGGCCCATACGAGGCAGCTCCTCGTATGGAGCTGCCTTTGATAAGTAATTACCAAAGAAGGCACCAAGCCGGGAAGGCTGTGTAGCACAATAAAATAAGTCTACTGCTCCTGAAGAGGACGGTATTACTTACAGTTTACTGAGATTAGTCTCACAAGTACCAGGTAATCCACTTTTAGTGTTGTACAAAATGAGTTTAAGTGAAGGAGTATTACCTGATGATTGGACAGTGTCATTGTTCCCATCCCCAAAGCACACTCAGATAATTATAGACCCATATCTCTAACATAATTTTGTCTATTAGCACAGTTTTCGGCGTGAAGGCATTGAGTAGATCTCGGCAATACAAGAAGTTTCAAGCTAAACTTTCTAATATGCTACACTCACCTGAGGTCCGTAGAAGAGCGAAATCTGATTATGCATTTTGGTTCTACAAGGTAGCCAACTCCATCAAAATATTAAATATGTACCCAACTCAATTAACGATTAATCAACCAATTACTCCATGGGATAACTTGGATCTAGCAGCTGATTTTGTAAATGCACCCAAGAAAGATAATGTACACTCTACATTATTAAAACAGTTAACACTGAAAAGCATCACTGAGAGTACTCAGGGTATGGGTAACGATGTGTGTCAGTGCTATACCGACGGTTCTGTAGAAGAAGGTGGACGATGTACCGGATGCGCATGTAATATATTTGAACAATCTTCTCTCGTACATACAGCAATGAAGCGCGTCAATGATTGGGTAAGTACAACTCAAACCGAACTTGCAGGCATATACCTTGCCACGGAATTTTTAAAAGACAAAGGCAGTGGACTTATATACTGTGATTCGCAGAGTGAACTCCTGGTATTGAACGCACATAGTAGTGACACCCAGAAAATAGTCAGTGATATTCGAATGAATATTTTAGCTGCCAAAGAAAAGAGATTTGAAATTAAATTCCTATGGATACCATCACATGTTGGCATCTCAAGGCATGACACTGTTGATATGCTTGCAAAGACAGCCTGTAGAAAACCAGTGGTAGAAATTGATATGGGTGTTTCATTAGCAGTGACAAAGAGAATACTTAAGCAAACATCTAATGAAAATCTCACCGACCTAACAAATTCACAAAGACCTGAAAGTTGTAGCATTAAATATTATGATAGATATTGTGCGGAGACATTCACATACAGGATTAATGGAACAAGAACCCAGCAATGTGATGTTATAGTGGCCAGAATACGTTTGGGATATAGACGTATCTGGCAGCTTTCTCAAAACCCAAATGTCGAGTACACAATGTGTCAACTTTGTGAAAGAGAAAATATGCACTCCCTTGAACATTATATTGTAGAATGTCCCATACTGACTGACTTTCGCCCTCCTGGGCTAAGGTATGCTGAACTGTGTAATTACTATTTGAGTACTGGAACACTTGATGATATATTGGACTTGTACCCTAGATTGACCATGTAACGTATCAATTATACAATGAATGTATGTGATGTAACTCTATAACCTGAGCTTGTGAAAGCACCTTAATCACCTTCAGTGATTAAGTGCTTAATTGCACACTAGTTTCTCTATCAGTTATCTCACCTTGTCAGTGTAAAAGAGACAAATATATGTGTATGTATGTGAGTATATATGTATGTATATATATGTATATGTACGCATATGTCTGTGTGTGTATATGTATGTGTATAAAGTATATGTGGAAGCTGATCAGAATTCCATTTCACCTTTGTAAATGCACGTTAATGACACTATGTAAAAGACACATCGAACACTTTATGTAGGGCATACGTAAATCTGTGTATTTATGTATTTACGTATGTAGCTTAGCCTAGCATTTTAAAAGCACTACAATCACCTTCTGTGGTTGATTGTTCAATAAATCCCTGAACTATATGTTTAACAAATCTCTAACCCTATCCATGGAGTTAGTTAGTTTAGTTCTTATATTATGCACCCCATACCCATCTTGTGGGCGGTAGTGGAAAGGGTTAGAGTCCATGGCGGACAGAAGAAAATGTATATATGCTGGTTAGCATTGTTAATGTGTGGCCACGTCTGTGGTAGAAAATAATACAAAAAATCAAATAAAGGTATTATTGAAACTTTATAGGAAAACATTAAATCCTAAATATATCTTTAATATTATACTTGAAATATTGTATACTTTGCTCTTTCCATCGTACTTCTGCACCTGCTGGCAAGTGGTTCGGTGCAGTGTGCAGGTGATGTTCATTACTGGGTGAGCTGGCAGGTGGTGCTCACCTGCCAGCTCACCCAACGAAAATTTGGTTTTTAATACACTTACACATTTATTGGGTCTTTCCTTCACCTTCATTCAAGCACTAGGGTATTACAGTAAGTGTTTTAATTATAATATTTATTAACGTTATTATTTTTAATTTTTATTATTATTAGTATTATTATTAACAGGAGAGGAGTGTGTGTGTGTGTGGGGGGGGGGGTATAATGGTATACATGTCCACATCCCAATGCCCGCCCTTCCAGGACTGGGGGTGCGGGGGTGTACAATAAACTATACCCACATCCGGCGGCAGCTTGTCGAAGGCGGAAGTGTAGCCTAGACAATTTGTCATGATAATTAGTGATGACTCTTATTTTGATTATGGGTCCGTAATCCAGTTAAGCTTTTATTCTTAATTTATATTACAATGCTGGTAAAATACACTTCTTGATGATGAGTATGGAGTACAAATGAACTCATTGTGTACCCAAGTTCAAGTTCAAGTATGTTTATTGAGATAAGCAATAAATACATCTCAAAGGGATAGAGTAGCTTAGGCTATTTCAACCCCCCTCTAATTCAAGTCCCTCAAGGGGCGCACAAATACTGTGACTACAAATAGACAAATAACATTACAAGAATCCAAACAAGAATTGTGTACCCTATACTCACAGGATGAATATAGGGTACATAATAAACTACCACTCACATCATGGGTATGGGTTGCACAAGAAACTATCGCGCAGAGGATGAATATGGAGAGCAAAGTAAACAAAGATTCACACGATGAGAAAGGGTTGCGCAATGTCCTATGACTCACAGAATGAGTATTAGCTGCACAATAAACTACAGGTCACAGGATAAGTATGGGTTGCACAATAAATTACAGGTCACAGGATGGGTATGGGCTGCACAAACTACCGGTAACAGGATGAGTATGGGATGCACAATAAATTACGGGTCACAGGATGAGTATGGGTTGCACAAACTACTGGTAACAAGATGAGTATGGGGTGCACAATAAATTACCGCACAGAGGATGAGTATAGGGTGCATAAACTGGTTGGGTAAATGGAAATGGTTGGGTACATTTCCTTTCACCTAATGCGACTATTCATGTGTCCGAACACCGGCGATTGTGTGGTATTGGCTATTTATTTAACCATAACTTTGCATTCATTTAATAATTATATTAAGATATGTTTTCCTTGAAATGTAGTTACATTATCGTCTACATGGCTTTATTCTGACATAAAGACCTATGGCGTTACTTTGCATATATGCAAAGTAATTATAAAATTGATTGGCTTGTGTGGAGGCCTTCACACTCCCTGAGCGAGCCATCAAGTAACTATAAAAAGGCATATATCTTAACTTTCAATTCAGTTATATTTATGCCAAATTATTAACATGCAGCTTATATTTATGTCTTTATGGTGACATAGAAAACTTCGTTTATTACAATACCTAGATTAAATTAACATTGATCTTCGGAAGGTCATAGTTCCCATATCGGTAAGGAGAGCGTCGGCCATGAAGCCTTGTTTAAAGTATGAATATTTTTCCTCTCTAATAAGGTATAATCTCTGTGATGGATTCACAAAAACTATTTTATATCTGCCTTACTGATAACATATACAAATATAATCTTTATTTGTGAATATTTGTTAATTAAGCAATATATCAGAGGGCGTGTAGGGTTCGGTGTTCAATGAACGAAAAGGACTGGATCACTGTGTACAGGAGGCTGATATGGCAGCAAACACTCTCCTGGCGACCATATATCTTGGATAAGTCGCTCCACACAATTGTCGCTTGGACCGTCGACTTCCTATGGCGTCACCTCTCACATATTTACGTCTAATTTCGTTATGAAATTAGATTATTTCAGAGTAAAAATAGGTTTGATCATGTTCTATGTGTAGCACCAACATTATAGTAAGTAAATATACCATATTTCTTCATTACTTACGTAATGCTAGGACGATTTGGGTAGTTTTGGGCTGATTTGGGTCGATTTGGGTAATTCTATGGACCGGGTGGGGGTTGTTTACCCTCTCATCACCTGAGCGTTACAATGTTTTTGTCTGGGTCCATATATCATTTTTCCTACTTCTTATTTTTGTTTATAACTGGTCATTTACAAATAACACTTGTATTTATATTCATGTTTTTCAATCAAAGAATGTACTTGAAATGGTTTCTTTAAACATAAAGCCACACGATTATACTTTTTGAAGGAAATAGCTTTCCCGTACTGGATGCACTACATGCGCAGATTGACCAACAGGAGTTTCATATTCACTTTTATTTATTTATTCATATATATATATATATATATATATATATATATATATATATATATATATATATATATATATATATATATATATATATATATATATATATATATATGTCGTACCTAGTAGCCAGAACTCACTTCTCAGCCTAATATGCAAGGCCCAATTTGCCTAATAAGCCAAGTTTTCCTGAATTAATATATTTTCTCTAATTTTTTTCTTATGAAATAATAAAACTACCCATTTCATTATGTATGAGGTCAATTTTTTTTAATTGGAGTTAAAATTAATATAGATATATGACCGAACCTAACCAACCCTACCTAACCTAACCTAACTTATCTTTATAAGTTAGGTTATGTTAGGTTAGGTAGTCGAAAAACAATTAATTCATGAAAACTTGGCTTATTAGGCAAATCGGGCCTTGCATAGTAGGCAGAGAAGTGCATTCTGGCTACTAGGTACGACATAATGTACGACACATTTAATATTGACTTCTGCGAGCCTGAACACCCTACTGCTGTTAGCTTCCTCAACTGTATGAATTCCTGCTTCCTCATACCCTTAATCACTAGACCTACTAGAATCACTGATAGCACTGCCACGACTCTAGATCACATCTGGACCAACATAACCTCTCCGCTTACTTCAGATATAATCACCGATAGCACTACAGACCATTACCCCACATTTCTCTTAACTAACATTAGCAAACCACCTCTAGAAACAAGGGAGTTAAGCTTTAGGCTGCAAAATGAAACTGCTATAAACAATTTTATAACTGCTGCTGATAATGTCAACTGGGAGTCCGAGTTAGGTAACATAGGGGACATCAACCTAGCAGTGCAATCTTTTCTACAAACAACTCTTAGCCTTTATAACACCCACTGTCCTATGCTTACAAAACAAGTCACAAGCAAAAGGCTTAACAATCCTTGGCTTACAAAGGGAATACTTAAATCCATTAACAAAAAACACGACCTTGAGAAGAAGTATAGGTTAGGAATTGTCTTCAAAGAATTCTCAAAGAATTACTCATTATTGCTATCTAAGATAATTAGACGAGCCAAAACTAAATACTACGAAGATAAATTTACCCAAATAAAGAGCAACATTAAACAAACTTGGAGCACAATTTCACAAATATTGGGATCAAAGAAATCTTTAAATAACAAACCGACTCTCCTGTCTAATAACGATGGTCAGCTTTCAGCCTCTGATTCTGCTATTGAGTTCAATAGGTTCTTCTCTTCCAATGGTTCATCCCTTGCAAATGATATTCCATCTTCCAGTACTGACATTAAGGACTATCATACAGGTAACTATCCACAGTCTCTGTACCTAAAGCCTATTAACTCCACTGACGTCAATGAGATAATCCTTTCCCTTAAAACCAAGTCTGGTGCCCTTGAGGAGATACCAACTTTAATTTACAAAAAAGCCTCCAGATCTTTAGCCCCTGCTATTGCTTTGCTCTTCAACAAGTCACTTGAACTCCAAACCTTTCCAGATATTCTAAAAAAAGCGAGAGTAACGCCTGTCCACAAATGTGGTGATCCCACTGATGTTAACAACTACAGACCTATATCAATCCTGCCAATCTTGTCAAAAAAATTTGAAAAACTGATCTATAAGCAGCTTTACTCATATCTAGCCAAACTCAATATACTTAGCCCTTGCCAATATGGCTTCAGACCCAAAAAAAGCACTAACGATGCACTTATTAGTATGCTTAACTCGATTCATACAGCTCTTGATAAAAAGGAGTTCCCTGTTGGGTTATTTGTGGACCTGCGTAAAGCTTTTGATACTGTCAACCACGAAAACCTTCTTCTTAAATTACATCATTATGGAGTCAGAGGACACTCCCTACAATACCTCGAATCCTACCTTACTGACAGGCTTCAATATGTTTCTGTGAATAATACAATTTCTCCCACCCTACCCATCAACATTGGTGTTCCTCAGGGCAGCATACTTGGCCCTCTCCTCTTTCTCATCTACATTAATGACCATCCAAATGCCTCCCAACACCTCAAACCAATTCTATTTGCTGACGACACAACCTTCATTTACTCCAGTCCTGACCCTCTTGCTCTAAATGCCACAGTAAATACTGAGCTAAATAAAGTCCATCTTTGGCTAACTGCCAACAAACTCACCCTTAACATTGACAAAACTTTCTATATTCTGTTTGGCAATAAATCCTCTAGTCAAATAAATCTCAAAATAAACAATACCCAAATTTGTAACAAATTAGATGGCAAATTCCTTGGCATTCTCATTGACCACAAGCTGAATTTCCAGGGACACATTCTAAATATATCAAAAAAAGTTTCAAAAACTGTGGGCATTCTTTCTAAGATCAGATATTATGTACCACGCCCTGCCCTGGTGACTCTCTATTACTCCCTTATCTATCCATATCTCAACTATGGTATTTGTGCTTGGGGTTCTACTACCCAAAATTACTTACGTCCTCTAATTACCCAACACAAAGCTGCTATTAGAACAATATCCAACTCTGGCCCCAGACATCACTCGGTACCCCTACTCAAATCTCTGAATATGTTAGACATTAAGTCACTGCACATTCTCTCATGTGTATTATACATATATAAAACGCTAAACTATAATGCCAATCCTGATCTCAAAAGCTTCATTGAAGGTTGTAACAGAACCCATGAGCACCACACCAGAAACAAATACAGTTTAGATATTCCTAGAGTACGACTCAATCAAACTAGAAATGCTCTACAAATCAATGGGCCCAGAATGTGAAATGACCTTCCCAACCATGTTAAAGACTGTACCTCTCTCGACCAGTTTAAGATAAAAACTAAACACTACCTAATAAATTCCCTGTAACCTACCTCACTCCTCTATTGTCAACCCATGTCTGTTATTTTCTTTTTTTTAATCAACACTGTTTGTCAACCTATTGTATTTGTGCTGCTTTTTCAGTCATGTTCCCCCTTTTTTTTTTATCTTTATTTGTATTTGTTCTCAACACTTTTTATTCTTTATGCTCAATTAGTATTAAGTTCTAGATATTAATGTTTTTCTTGCCCGAAACGCATTGCGTAATAGTGGCTTTAGGCATTGTATGTACTTACTCTATCTATATATCAATCCATTAATGTAACATCACTTGTATGTATATACCTTACCTGAATAAACATATTTATATTTATTTATTTATTTATATATAAATATATATATATATATATATATATATATATATATATATATATATATATATATATATATATATATATATATATATATATATATATGTCGTACCTAGTAGCCAGAACGCACTTCTCAGCCTACTATGCAAGGCCCGATTTGCCTAATAAGCCAAGTTTTCCTGAATTAATATATTTTCTCTATTTTTTTTCTTATGAAATGATAAAGCTACCCATTTCATTATGTATGAGGTCAATTTTTTTTTATTGGAGTTAAAATTAACGTAGATATATGACCGAACCTAACCAACCCTACCTAACCTAACCTAACCTATGTTAGGTTAGGTTAGGTTAGGTAGGTTAGGTTGTCGAAAAACAATTAATTCATGAAAACTTGGCTTATTAGGCAAATCAGGCCTTGCATAGTAGGCTGAGAAGTGCGTTCTGGCTACTAGTTACGACATATATATATATATATATATATATATATATATATATATATATATATATATATATATATATATATATATATATATATATATATATATATATATATATATAGATATATATATATTATTAAATATGACCGAAAAAGTAAGATTAATAATTCTAACACGAATTTTCTCAATCTTTCGTACATTACGCTTCACTGTTGGAGGTAAATCAAAAATCACTTCTCCAAAATTCATTTTTATTTCTAGTCTGACGCGACACGGGCGCGTTTCGTAAAACTTATTACATTTTCAAAGACTTCACAAATACACAACTGATTAGAACTTACGTATCTCTGTTTTTATATCTACATTTGAGTGAGGTGGGAGGGGTGATGTGGCATTAACACAAGACAGAACAAGAGGGGATATTAATAGGGTATTAAAAGTATCAACACAAGACAGAACAGAAACAATGGGTATTGAATAGAAGTGTTTGTAGAAAGCCTATTGGTCCATATTTCTTGATGCTTCTATATTGGAGCGGAGTCTTGAGGTGGGTAGAATATAGTTGTGCAATAATTGGCTGTTGATTGCTGGTGTTGACTTCATGATGTGTAGTGCCTCGCAAACGTCAAGCCGCCTGCTATCGCTGTATCTATCGATGATTTCTGTGTTGTTTACTAGGATTTCTCTGGCGATGGTTTGGTTATGGGAAGAGATTATATGTTCCTTAATGGAGCCCTGTTGCTTATGCATCGTTAAACGCCTAGAAAGAGATGTTGTTGTCTTGCCTATATACTGGGTTTTTTGGAGCTTACAGTCCCCAAGTGGGCATTTGAAGGCATAGACGACGTTAGTCTCTTTTAAAGCGTTCTGTTTTGTGTCTGGAGATTTTCTCATGAGTAGGCTGGCCGTTTTTCTGGTTTTATAGTAAATCGTCAGTTGTATCCTCTGATTTTTGTATTCAGAGGATTTTTGTATTCTGATTTTTGTGTTCAGAGGATACAACTGACGATTTACTATAAAACCAGAAAAACGGCCAGCCTACTCATGAGAAACTCTCCAGACACAAAACAGAACGCTTTAAAAGAGACTAACGTCGTCTATGCCTTCAAATGCCCACTTGGGGACTGTAAGCTTCAAAAAACCCAGTATATAGGCAAGACAACAACATCTCTTTCTAGGCGTTTAACGATGCATAAGCAACAGGGCTCCATTAAGGAACATATAATCTCTTCCCATAACCAAACCATCGCCAGAGAAATCCTAGTAAACAACACAGAAATCATCGATAGATACAGCGATAGCAGGCGGCTTGACGTTTGCGAGGCACTACACATCAAGAAGTCAACACCAGCAATCAACAGCCAATTATTGCACAACTATATTCTACCCACCTCAAGACTCCGCTCCAATATAGAAGCATCAAGAAATATGGACCAATAGGCTTTCTACAAACACTTCTATTCAATACCCATTGTTTCTGTTCTGTCTTGTGTTGATACTTTTAATACCCTATTAATATCCCCTCTTGTTCTGTCTTGTGTTAATGCCACATCACCCCTCCCACCTCACTCAAATGTAGATATAAAATCAGAGATACGTAAGTTCTAATCAGTTGTGTATTTGTGAAGTCTTTGAAAATGTAATAAGTTTTACGAAACGCACCCGTGTCGCGTCAGACTAGAAATAAAAATGAATTTTGGAGAAGTGATTTTTGATTTACCTCCAACAGTGAAGCGTAATGTACGAAAGATTGAGAAAATTCGTGTTAGAATTATTAATCTTACTTTTTCGGTCATATTTAATAATATATGTCTACAGGAAAGACTGCTACCAAAATATACTAATATATATATATATATATGTATATATATAATATATATATATATATATATATATATATATATATATATATATATATATATATATATATATATATATATATATATATATATATATATATATATATATATATATATATAAATATATATATGTCGTACCTAGTAGCCAGAACGCACTTCTCTGCCTACTATGCAAGGCCCGATTTGCCTAATAAGCCAAGTTTTCATGAATTAATTTTTTTTCGACTACCTAACCTACCTAACCTAACCTAACCTAACTTTTTCGGCTACCTAACCTAACCTAACCTATAAATATAGGTTAGTTTAGGTTAGGTAGGGTTGATTAGGTTCGGTCATATATCTACGTTAATTTTAACTTTAATTAAAAAAAATTGACCTCATGCATAATGAAATGGGTAGCTTTATCATTTCATAAGAAAAAAATTAGAGAAAATATATTAATTGAGGAAAACTTAGCTTATTAGGCAAATCGGGCCTTGCATAGTAGGCTGAGAAGTACGTTCTGGCTACTAGGTACGACATATATATATATATATATATATATATATATATATATATATATATATATATATATATATATATATATATATATATATATATATATATATATATATATATGCAGAATAACCACATATGAAAAATAGAAAATGCTTAACGCGTTTTCGGCTAATTCGCCTTCATCAGAGCAAAGTAGAAACTCTACTTTGGTTAGGTTCTACTTTGCTCTGATGAAGGCGAATTAGCCGAAAACGCGTTAAGCATTTTCTATTTTTCATATGTGGTTATTCTGCATACTTGGATCAGTGTTTTTGTGATCATTGTTGCATATATATATATATATATATATATATATATATATATATATATATATATATATATATATATATATATATATATATATATATATATATTTATATATATATATATATATATATATATATATATATATATATATATATATATATATATATATATTTATATATATATATATATATATATATATATATATATATATATATATATATATATATATATATATATATATATATATAACTGAAAACTCACACCCCAGAAGTGACTCGAACCCATACTGCCAGGAGCAACGCAACTGGTATGTATGAACCCATACTGCTCCTGGCAGTATGGGTTCGAGTCACTTCTGGGGTGTGAGTTTTCATTTGTATATAGTCCTGGGGACCATTCAGGCTTGTTTGCATATATATATATATATATATATATATATATATATATATATATATATATATATATATATATATATATATATATATATATATATATATATATATATAGACATATGTCGTACCTAGTAGCCAGAACCCACTTCTCAGCCTACTATGCAAGGCCCGATTTGCCTAATAAGCCAAGTTTTCATGAATTAATTGTTTTTCGACTACCTAACCTAACCTAAGCTAACTTTTTCGGCTACCTAACCTAACCTAACCTATAAAGACAGGTTAGGTTAGGTTAGGTAGGGTTGGTTAGGTTTGGTCATATATCTACGTTAATTTTAACTCCAATAAAAAAAAGTTGACCTCATACATAATGAAATGGGTAGCTTTATCATTTCATAAGAAAAAAATAGAGAAAATATATTAATTCAGGAAAACTTGGCTTATTAGGCAAATCGAGCCTTGCATAGTAAGCTGAGAAGTGCGTTCTGGCTACTAGATACGACATATATATATATATATATATATATATATATATATATATATATATATATATATATATATATATATATATATATATATATATATATATATATATATATATATAGACTTTTAGAAGTTGTAGACTTACTCAAGAACAATCAAGATCTATCTACCAAAGTCGTCAACCTCGAACAAGAATTAAACTTTCTCAAGAACACAGTTACTAACTTTAATCCAGATGCAACCACTAAAAAACAAGGAAGAAATATTGCAACAGTTTGAGAACCATCTGAACAACCTACAACAACAACACACTACCCAAGACGAGACACACCAACATAAACTACTTGAGTCTGTAATTATCTCTTCACGTCATTTTCCCCAAGAAACTGATGGTGAAGACTGTGCTGCCATCGTGATCAAAGTATTGCAGGGAAAGTTAAGGTATTCGATCGAAAAAAATGACATCAAAACAGCTTATAGAGTGGGTACCAAATCATCTGGTACTAATAACAGGCGAATTCGTTTAAAATTAGATAGCTGCTCCCGCAAGTCTGATCTTATCTCATCTGCAGTCGCTAGTAAATCCACTGTTTATGTGAATGAATGTCTGACCAGGTGCAGGCAAAATCTCTTTTTTAAACTGCGTGGCTTCTGCAAAAATTCCCCTACAATTAAACACTGTTTTGTGCGAGATGGTAAAATTATAGCTAGGAGGACTGACACTGGAAAAACTTATTCAATAACCACAGAAGCTCGCCTTAATTCTTTCCTCAATGACTGTGGGATATCTGCTGTATAGCCTGAATTCAAATTATAATCTCATTTAACTACCTTTGTGTACTTTAGCTCTGCCTTTCCCTACAAAAGGTTTTAACTTTAGTTAAAAAAAAAAAGAATATTGAAAAAAAAAAATTTGTATTGTATTGTATTGTATTGTATTGTATAATAATATTGTCATCTTTATTATTGTCTTTTTTTCTTTTTACTCCCATGTTCCATAGTACACTGGCTTTGCCTGTGTCCTCTAGTATTAACTTCAGTATCCAGTGTTCCTGAGTGTATCTCTATTTAAACTACCTCAGTTTGTTTTAGTGTAACTTTAGTATTCAACTATAGTGTACTTATAATAGTATAGTAAGCAAGCTTTTCATCTTATAGATTTCATAATTGTTTTTTTACTTTTTTGGTCATCTATTGTTATTAATTATTCTAGTTAATTTTTTACATTCCTAGTTCCCATTAAGTATTTTTTTCTTTTTACTTAAAATTACCATTAAGTTTATTTTACTTGTGAATTTTTAATCTACTTTTTTCTTTGTTTTCTATTTTGTAATTTTCCATTCTTGCCTTGTTTTCCTGCAAACAGCCTTTTTATGCAGACAAATATAGATCCAGAACTAAACCTCTTATCCACTATCTATGACAATCATCACTTCAATGATCAAAATTACAGATATTTTACAGCACATGATGTAAACAATGTATTAACAGATAATCACAATATCTCTGTAATCAACTTGAACGTTAGAACCCTAGGTAAACACTTCGATGATGTTTGTGCCTTGATTGAAACTATTGACAACAAATTCTCTTTTATTATACTTAAAATACAAAAATAAAATAAATAAAATAAAATGTTTATTTAGGTAAGGTACATACATACAATAAATTTTTACAAAGATTGGTTGACTTATAGGTAGAGCTAGTACATACAATGCCTAGAGCCACTATTACGCAAAGCGTTTCGGGCATGATAAACTTAAATGACAAGCTTAATACTAATTGAGCAAAATGAGTAGAATGAAGACAAGAAATGAAAACATAGCTGAAAAAGCAGCACAAATACAATTATGTCGACAAGCAGCGCTCTTTAAAAAAAAACAGACATTGGTTGACAATAGAAGGGTAAGGTAGGTTACAGGGAATTTATTAGGTATAGCTTCGTTTTTAGCTTAAACTGGTTGAGAGAGGTACAGTCTTTAACATGGTTGGGAAGGTCATTCCACATTCTGGGCCCCTTGATTTGTAGAGCATTTCTAGTTTGATTAAGTCGTACTCTAGGAATATCAAAACTGTATTTATTTATTTATTTATTTATTTATGCATATACAAGAATATACATAAGGAATGTGAGGATACAAATATGGTAATTACAGTCTTGTAAAGCCACTAGCACGCGCAGCGTTTCGGGCAGGTCCTTAATCTAAGAAAATTATAAGGAGGTAAATACTTGCAAAATTTATAGACAAAAAAATGATAACAGATTACATGAAATGAAAAAAAAAAAAGATGAGAGAAAATTGTAGGTACAGTATATTAAAGCACATAGGTAGCTAAGATTGATTGCAATGACAGCTTAAAATGGTAGTTGACAACAAATTGGTAGGCACAATACAGCAGAAACAATATAAGATTGATTGCAATGACAGCTTGAATGGTAGTTGACAAAAATTGGTAGTCACAATACAGCATATGGCTAGCACATAAAAGAAGACAGCAATGAACACAATGATAAGGTTGTTTGATATTACATAAAAATTAGGAGATTGGGTAACACTAGGTACAGAGCAAATTTAAAGCTCAGTGTAGGAAACTAAGAAGATGAAGTTAGGTACTTTTTGGTTTTGCTTTTAAATAAGGCAAAAGTTTTACAGTTTTTCAATTCACTAGGGAGTGAGTTCCATAGACTAGGTCCCTAAATTTGCATAGAGTGTTTACACAGATTAACTTTGACCCTGAGGATATCAAAGAGATATTTATTTCTGGTGTGGTGATAATGGGTCCTATTACATCTGTCCAAGGAGAGTTTCAGAGCATGGTTTGCATTTAAGAACAGGGTTTTGTAAATGTAGTTGACACAAGAGAATGTGTGGAGGGAGTTAATATTTAGCAAGTTTAGGGATTTAAACAAGGTTTATTTATTTCTGGTGTGGTGCTCATGGGTTCTGTTACAACCTTCTATGAATCTTTTGAGATCAGGATTGGCATTATAGTTTAGCGTTTTATATATGTATAATACACATGAGAGAATGTGCAGTGACTTAATGTCTAACATATTCAGAGATTTGAGTAGGGGTACCGAGTGATGTCTGGGGCCAGAGTTGGATATTGTTCTAATAGCAGCTTTGTGTTGAGTAATTAGAGGACGTAAGTGATTTTGGGTAGTAGAGCCCCAAGCACAAATACCATAGTTGAGATATGGATAGATAAGGGAGTAATAGAGAGTCACCAGGGCAGGGCGTGGTACATAATATCTGATCTTAGAAAGAATGCCCACAGTTTTTGAAACTTTTTTTGATGTATTTAGAATGTGTCCCTGGAAATTCAGCTTGTGGTCAATGAGAATGCCAAGGAATTTGCCATCTAATTTGTTACAAATTTGGGTATTGTTTATTTTGAGATTTATTTGATTGGAGGATTTATTGCCAAACAGAATATAGAAAGTTTTGTCAATGTTAAGGGTGAGTTTGTTGGCAATTAGCCAAAGATGGACTTTATTTAGCTCAGTATTTACTGTGGCATTTAGAGCAAGGGGGTCAGGACTGTAGTAAATGAAGGTTGTGTCGTCAGCAAATAGAATTGGTTTGAGGTGTTGGGAGGCATTTGGAAGGTCATTAATGTAGATGAGAAAGAGGAGAGGGCCAAGTATGCTGCCCTGAGGAACACCAATGTTGATGGGTAGGGTGGGAGAAATTGTATTATTCACAGAAACATATTGGAGCCTGTCAGTAAGGTAGGATTTGAGGTATTGAAGAGAGTGTCCTCTGACTCCATAATGATGTAATTTAAGAAGAAGGTTTTGGTGGTTGACAGTATCAAAAGCTTTACGCAGGTCCACAAAAAACCCAACAGGGAACTCATTTTTATTAAGAGCTGTATGAATCGAGTTAAGCATACTAACAAGTGCATTGTTAGTGCTTTTTTTGGGTCTGAAGCCATATTGGCAAGGGCTAAGTATATTGAGTTTGGCTAGATATGAGTAAAGCTGCTTATAGATTAGTTTTTCAAAAAATTTTGACAAGTTTGGCAGGATTGATATAGGTCTGTATTTGTTAACATCTGTGAGATCACCACATTTGTGGACAGGCGTTACTCTCGCTTTTTTTAGAATATCTGGAAAGGTTTGGAGTTCAAGTGACTTGTTGAAGAGCAAAGCAATAGCAGGGGCTAAAGATCTGGAGGCTTTTTTGTAAATTAAAGTTGGTATCTCCTCAAGGGCACCAGACTTGGTTTTAAGGGAAAGGATTATCTCATTATTAGTACTTACTGAAACGTGGTTGAAAGAGGATACTACTCAACTCTTTTACATGCCTAACTACTCGGCAATTCACAACTGTCGTCAAATGCAGAGAGGTGGTGGTACTGCTCTTTACTCCCACCAATACTACTAATATGAAGAAAAACATTTAAAGCTTTGATTTATCTTTGCTAAACTAAAGAGATATTTCTATACTTATAAGCAATTTTGAATTTTCCTATAGTGACAGCTTCTCTAGTTCTTGCTTGGTCATCTAACTTTTATAAAAGAACAATATAATAAAATATCTTGATCTTTACCTTTAAAGGTGAGATGTATTTCTTAAACAAAATAGAATTACCTTTGAAGAACATCCAACTGACAATGTGATAGCACACTGTTAGATTAAAGTTAATATACCTATATGTGCCTCATTATCCTTCAACATTCTCTTAATTACCTTCCACACTTTAAGTGTTTAGCCTATTATCTGCATGTATCATTTTGTGCCTCTTCATATCACTAAGACAACTGAATCTCTTCCCACATTCTGGACACTCGTGAGGCTTATCACCTGAATGCACTAACATGTGCCTTATTATTTTTCCACGTTCTCTAAATTTTTTGCCACACTCAGCACATTGAAAAGGTCTCTCATCCGCATGCACCATCCTGTGCCTCTTCATATTTCCATACTGACTGAATCTCTTTCCACACTCTGGACACTCATGAGGTTTGTCACCTGAATGCACTAACATGTGCTTTATTATATTTCCACGTTCTCTAAATTTTTTGCCACACTCAGCACATTGATAAGGTCTCTCATCCGAATGCACCATCCTGTGAGTCTTCATATTTCCACGCTCACTGAATCTCTTCCCACACTCTGGACACTCGTGAGGTTTATCACCTGAATGCACTAACATGTGAGTCTTCACATGTTAGTGCATTCAGGTGATATTTAGTGCTGTTCAGCTCCTATTTAGTGCTGTTGCTTTACCCTCCTCTAAACGCTGGCTATTAGGTTAGGCTAGTGCTAGGTTAGGCTAGCTGCTGTCTCTCAGGCCTCGGGCCCCTAGCTTCAAGTTTTCATGGACTTGTATTTTTCATAAGTTTCCTTAATTTATTAATGAATTTAATGGTGTCAAGCTGCATGTTTTTTTTTTTGCACGTTTTACATTTAGGTTTGTTTTACCTTTTGGTCATTGCCTATAAGTTAGTAGGTAAAGTTAGCTAGGTTAGGCTAGCTGCAGTGTCACAGGCCTCTGGCCCTAGCTTTGTTTTCATGGACTTGTTTTCCATAAATTTCCTTAATTTATTAATGAATTTTATGCAGTGTCAGGCTGCATGTTCTCTTTAGCTGGTTTTACATTTATGTTTGTTTAACTTTTGCTATTGCCTTTAAGTTATTAGGTAAAGTTTGCTAGGTTAGGCTAGCTGCAGTGTCACAGGCCTCTGGCCCCTAGCTTTGTTTTTATGGACTTGTTTTTCCATAAGTTTCCTTAATTTATTAATGAATTTTATGCAGTGTCAAGATGCGTGTTTCTTTGCTGGCTTTACATTTAGGTTTGTTTATCCTCTGCTTTGCCTTTAAGTTATTATGTAAAGTCAGCTAGGATGTGATAGTTGTAGGGATCGGGCCCTTGCCTCTTGCTTTAAGTTTATTCTGGCCCTGCATTTACGTTTAGTTTCCTCAGCAAATTTCCCGCATTTTACATCGCCCTTGCGTACCCAGACGTTTTCGTCTGGCCGGTGTAGCCCGGTACAATTGTTCCCAGACGTTTCGTCCGGCTGGTATAGCCGGCACGTTTGTACCCAGACGTTTTCGTCTGGCCGGTGTAGCCCGGTACATTTATTCCCAGACGTTTCATCCGGCTGGTATAGCCGGCACGTTCGTACCCAGACGTTTTCGTCTGGCCGGTGTAGCCCGGTACATTTGTTCCCAGACGTTTCGTCTGGCTGGTATAGCCGGCACGTTCATACCCAGACGTTTTCGTCTGGCCGGTGTAGCCTGGTACGTCAATTCCACCACGTTTCGTTCGATCGCTGTAGCACAGTACTCCCGTGTTTTTCCTTGGTTGCGTGTACCAGATGTTGGTCTGCCTGGAGTGCCCGGTTATGCGGCCCCCTTCACCATCCCAAGTTTTCAGCGTCCAGCCTAATGCCTGGCCGTGCGGTCTGCCGCTTGTGCGACTTTAAATCAATTCAAATGTTTATTTAGGTAAGGTACATACATACAAGAGATTTTACAAAGAGTGATGGATTTAATTCTAATTATTGCGGTCATTTATTATTTAATTCTCTTCAATTTATTACATTCCTTTATTTAGACTTTCAGCTTGATTAGTTTAATTACGCGGCAAATTTAGGAAATGTATAGCATTGCTTACACCTCTTGCCTTAAAAAAAAAAAAAAAAATATATATATATATTTTCGTAAAGGAATTCGTATTTTCATGTCAATTTAGTGAACGGGAGCCCGCTCCTGTATTGGTGATTTATGTTCCCCCATCATTAACTATACCCTTACTCAAATAACTTGCTATATTCTTAGTCTTTCAGTCATGACGCGTATTAAGACTTGCCTCATTTATTCCTCAAGTTATTCCTCAATTTAGCATTGTGCAAGCCTCTGGATTTAGATCCTTTAGTTTTAGAGGTAATTAGGTATTCGTTTCAATGTCAATTTAGTGAACGGGAGCCCGCTCCTGTTTTGGCGATTTACGTTCCTCCTTCATTAACTAAACGCTTACTTCAATAACGTGTTATATCCTTAGTCCTCCAGTCATCACGTGTATTAAGACTAAAGTTATTCCTCAATTTAGCATTGAGCAAGCCTCTGGCTTTAGATTATTCCTGCACTTGATTTATGAGTCAATTCCCCTCAGCAATTTGTTACTGCAATTTATGCATTGCGTTTGCTCCACGTTTTATTTAACTTTTGTGCCGCAATTATGTATGTGTAAATGCCGCTTTTGTCTTTGAGTTTTAAGTTAAGTCAGCTAGGACGAGCTAGTTAGGTTATACTATGGGGTCTTTCAGTCACGACGTGTATTAAAGACTTTCAGTTTATTCCTCAATTTAGTCGGAAGGTACTGCGGCTTCCCAGCCGACGTCCTTCCTGTGACGAGTTAAGCCGGCGATGTTTTCAGTTTTATATTTATTTGGTCATATAAATAGGTGGCCTCCCAGGCCGCTGGTTTATCCAGACGTGTTGTCTGCACGGCGTAGCCCGGATGTCACTGCGGCCTCCCAGGCCGCTGGTTTATCCAGATGTGTTGTCTGCCCGGTGTAGCCCGGATGTCACAGCGGCCTCCTAGGCCGCTGGTCGCAAAGTTCCAGCTGAAGCCTTCCAGCCGAAGTGTCTTTTTTCACTCCTTTTCGTTAATGTATTGGGTTGTATTTACCTCGGCTCAAAGTGTTAATCCCGTTTCTCTAACGAGTTATAGTCCAGCTTTATTTTGAGCATACTTTGTTTTGCAATTTAATTATTTATAATTAGTTATAATTAATTATAGTTATAATTGGTTTATAATTTTATTATTTACACCATTTATTTACGATTATTCATATAATAATTTATTACATTGTTAGGCTTTTCCAACGACGTCGTCCCAGCCGGTGTTGTTCCTGCAGAGGATGGGCCAGCTGGTGGCTCGGCCGTAGCTGTTGCAGCGGGCGCCCTCACAGATTCAGCTAGTTTCAGCAGACGATGTTACAGCTGCTAACGCCCCAGTTCCATCTTAGGCTTCCCGGCAGCCGATGCTTCAGTCATGAACCTCCAGCTGAAGCGTTCCACCCGACGTTGCGCCCATCAATTTAACACTCTTTTCAGTTTTGTAATTCTCGCTTTCCCAGCTTCATGAATTGTTCCCGTTATTTCTAGGACAGTTATATTCCAATCTTTAGCCTAAATTGTCTTGCAGCTGGCCCTCTACTTACCATTAAGGTCTTCCCTGGTGGCCAGTTGCCGCTATTTTCCTCCCTTTATCAGATGTTGATGCTCCAGCTGTCGATGTCCAGCTGCAGGTGCCAGCCCCGATGTTCCAGCCGCTGATGGCAGGATTTTGCAGTTCAACATTCGGCAACGGTCGTTAAGTTAATCCATTATTTTGCACAATTTTGACTATTGGTGTTTGTGTTATACACGCTACGTTAATGTGGGTTTAAGGTCCAGGTACTACCCACGTGCATAATTCTTTAACTTATAAAAAATCCCGTGCTTATTGTATTTGAGTTATTAACTAAGCCAGCTAGGTTGTGCTAGTTGCCGTGTCGCAGGCCTCTTGCCTCTTGCTTCAGTTTCCCTGGCTTCGCATTTTCCACTAGCCTACTCACTTTATTCCCGCTCAGGATGCTTTGTTTTATTGCACATGTCTTTTACTGTGTTTACAGTATGTTTGTTTAACTTTTGCTTTGCCTTAAGTTATTAAGTAAAGTCAGTTAGGACGTGCTAGTCGCGGTGTTACGGACCCTTGTTTCCTGCTTTAAGTTTCAGGCCCTGCATTTATGTTTAGTTCCTCTGTAAATTATTACTGTTATTACGGGTAGCCTTGCGGCATATTTGTTGTTTCTCCTGGTTACGTTATGTGGTTTATCATTTACGGCCTAAATGTTTACATTTACCCTATCACAGTTTCATTCAATTGATGCCCTCCCAACACCAGCTGCAGATTTTACTTCCCGGTGGAATTTTATGCTTGTTCGCTCGACTTTGTTTTAGTTGTTAGGTAAGGCCAGTTAGGCCGAGCGAGTGGCTACTCGCCGTCTCGGTTATCTCTACCTTAAGCTTTGACGCCCTGGCGTCGTGCGGTACGCCGTTTTGGTGATTTATAATTTATATTATTTGTGAACAATTTTAAAATATATCTTATGACTGCTAGACTTTCAGTTATGAGTTGTATTACTTCCGCAATTTATAGCATTGCTTTTGCCTCATGCCTAAAAATTTGTTATTGTTGGACTCGTAATTATGATTCGTATTTAATACGGCAAATTTTTCCCGCAATTTACACTTTGCTTAAGTTTCACGTTCAATTTGTTATATTAACCCTTAAACTGCGCAACGCGCCTGCAGGCTCGCGTCTGGTTTGCGCAACGCGCCTCCAGGTATTTTGATTTTTCACGTTCCATTCAAAACTGGCGCGCGGTGACGCAGGTATGGGTGGGTGGGGGCCCCAGTGATCGTCCGCCATCTTAAAAAAAATCCCAGCATGCCCTGCGGCCGTGGGGAGCCTCAGTTTCACGGCAGCAACCATGTCTGACGCATCCTCTACGAGCTCCCGCTCCACGGTGACCTGCGGTCATGGAAAACGACTCTCTGAGGAGGAAATACGCGATATTTTGTATGATGACGGTGCTCTGGATGATGACCTGGACTATGATCCAGATAAAGACCTAACTCAGAGATCTGATACGAGTGAGGAAGAGACAGAATTGGAAGATGTGGCGAGTGTGTGGGGTACTCGTGCCTCGCCCGGCCTGCCTCGCCGCCCTGGGTCAACACCGTTATCATCACCACCATCATGTATGTCCCCAGACGCTAGTAGTTTATTCAGTGATAGTACATGTGACGAATCATTCTCGGGCTTCAGTGACATTGGCTCCGATACGAGTAGTGTGGACGACCCGAGTACGAGCAGTGGTGGTGTTACCAGGCGGGGTTTTGCTACCTCAGCAACACGCCGCGGCAGGCGGCAGCGTGCCTCACAGCATGTGGTCAACGACAGTGGCCCCTCAACATCATTTATTCGTGGTAGGTCTACAGTACGTAAATCTGCCTCAGCGCCTAGCATACCCTCACGCAGCTCCAGCAGAAGCAGCGGACGACGTAGCCGTAGTTTTGGTGCTCGTGGTGGTGTTGGCCGTGGTGTTGGCGCCAACACCAAACCCCCTGGTGTACTTGTGTGGGAGGATTGCACCACATTTGCCCCTCAAATACCAACATTTGATGATAGCGATTTTGGTGTTACACCATTATTCCCATATACTGGTGATGATATGGCAGACATGGAATATTTTCAGGCATATTTTGACAATGTATTCATGACGCATCTTGTGACTGAGACAAACAGGTTCGCTCACAGCCTCATAGACGAAGGCATTTTACCTGCCTCACGGCTCACACGATGGAAGGACACGACAATCGACGAAATGTACGTGTTTCTGGCACTCACCATGATGATGAAGCACTCTGAGAAAGCTGTCATCCAGGAATATTGGAGCAAAGACAGCCTTGTTCCAACGCCTGTGTTCAACCGGTACATGTCGCGTGATAGGTATCTCTTGATTCTCAGGTGCCTGCATTTCGAGAATAATGCAAATGAGGACAGACACGACAGACTGTGGAAAGTACGGAAGATGTTCAGTGACATGAGAGGGAAGTTCAGGGATTATTTTGCACCTGGACAGAATGTGGTTATTGACGAGTCGCTTGTACTGTTCAAGGGGCGACTGGCATTCAAGCAGTACATTCCATCAAAGCGGCACCGATTTGGACTGAAGTTTTTAGTGCTATGCTACTGTGAGACTGGTATTGTCTTGGACATGATATTTTATTCTGGTACAGACGTCGACATACCGGCTCAAGATGAACACGGGTTCTCTGGCAGTGTTGTAAAAACCCTGATGGAACCGTTGCTGAACAAGGGGCATGTACTGTACACCGACAACTATTACACCAGCCCCTTATTGACCAGATACCTCCTTGCCCACAACACCGGCGTATGTGGCACTGTGAAGAGCCATAGGAAGGAAATGCCAGTGTTCGGTATAGCTATAGCCGTGGGTGAGTGCCAGCTGCGCAAGTGTGACAGTACGCTGTCAGTGCGGTGGAAGGACAGACGCGAGGTGAATATGCTGAGTACGATTCACACCGGTGCCATGTTGGACAGTGGGAAAGTCCACTTTCAGACATGCAACACTGTGTATAAGCCAGACTGTGTCATAGACTATAACGTGAACATGCGCCTCGTCGATAAGTGTGACATGATGCTTGGTGGAGTGGAGTGCGTGCGCAAGTCTGTGAAGTGGACTAAAAAGTTCTTCTTCCACCTGATGGATGTTGCAGTGCTCAACTGCTTCAATATGTACTTAGTAAAATCTGGCAGGAGACCGTCTATACGTACATTCAGTGCTGGTGTTGTGTCACAGCTGCTAGTAAAGTATGGCAAGGAGGGTTCTGTTGTACCGCGCGAAGTGCAAGCAACAATGCCACATGCAGCTCCAGACAGATTGAGGGGTAATGAGAACTTCGGAGTACATATGCTCGAGTATATGCCAGGCACAGCATCACGGGAGAAGGGTAAACGTGCCTGTATAGTATGCAGGAACACTACCCGCAGAGAACAGAAACGAAGATGTATCAGCACCTGGTGCGTGGAGTGCAAGGTGCCACTCTGCCCCGTTGGCTGTTTCGCAGCATATCACACACTCGCAGAGTACTGAGTGTGTTTATGGTGAGTGTATATAGTGTGTGATACTGTACAGTGTGTATATAAAGTGTAAATATAAATTTATTTGGCATGATACATTGGAAATTGTGCAGGATAAGTGAACTTGTTTGTGATGCACGTAACACAGTGTCTACGGACAATACGGATGTTGTACTGCGATATTATAGTGTACGTGTTCATTATACATTGGATTGGCACATAAAAACATTGAAAATGTATTGGGAAATGTGCGCAATAAATGAACAAAAATATATTCGCGGCAACTCGCGTGCCCCGCCCCGAGCGCCCCACCGCCTCTGAGAGCTTACACCACGGGCGCACGGGGAATGATGACGTCACGCCCCAACTTCCGGACCCCATAGCACCCAAAGTAAGTACAATTTCGATTTTTTTTTTTGCATACCCATACTCAGGGAAGGGTTTTTGACACTTTAAAAAGAAAAAATAATTTTTTCCAGAGAATTTATTTCCTGCGCACTGCGGGGGTGTCACATCTGGAGGCAACGCAGTTAGGGGGTTAAGGGACTTTCAATTAGGATTTGTATTAATCTATTGCTTTGCCTCTGCGCCATTAAGTTAATTTCAGCTAGGGTACGCTAGTTGCAGTGCATTCGGGTTGGCCCCCCCCCCCCCCATTTTTTATCCGGTTATTTCGTCCTATTACACTCGTTTCCCTCATTATATATTCCACGTTTTCAGTTATAATTACTAGTTCTGGGGAGGTCCACGTGTCGTTGAGGTGGAGGCGCGATGCAGTTTCGAGTACTGCGACGGCCGGGTGGAAGCGAGCATATGTACATGTATGTGTGTATATATATATATATGTATGTGTATGTATATATTCATTAGTTGCTATACTAATTTATAGTACTGTCATTCAATTTTTATTTCCACCTTGTCCGTAGTAATTTATTATGAATCTGGGAGTTGGTTTACTATTTTCGTCCTTATTTCTGTTGTTTTACTATATTAATTACATTAATTATTTTACTTTTACGGATCCCTAGCCTTCCTGGTGTCCATTTCTCTTTGCCTCAGATCCCCAGATCTTGAAGTTCTTGGGGTACTGCTGCTCGCAGAATGCTCATCGACACTCAGACTAAACTCATTTGCGCCTCATAAGGCAGTTTCATAGGCTAACTATTCAGCTCTTAACATGCTTTTCGGAGGCCAACTTACAATGGAGATCACTGTAACGGACTCGGTTACCATCCTTATAATTCATGTCACTCTGGACGCAAGCATGTCGCAGTTACGCCTTAAGACCTGTTCTTATAATTGTTTTATGGTTTTATTTATATATTGATTTGATATTGTATACATAGTGGTCATATAAATATTTATGGTTGGGCTGTTCTATCGTTCTATACTATTCTATTGGATTATTTTGAAATGAATTACTACTTGCTAGATCCCTCCCCCTGGATAAACTTCTGCTCTTGACCCAGATACGGTAACTGGTTTCCCCCCCTTTTTTACTTGTCTGGGTTTTTTCCCGCTAAAGCTCTGCTCGGTTTGATAGTTACCTCACTTCGCTACAGACTAGTTTCCTGGAAGCCCTTTTTTTTCTCTTCCTTTCCCCTCTAGTCACTCCTATCCCCTGTGCCAGTGTTCCTTTTCAGAGTTTCTGCAGGGTATAACCCCGGCTTTATCCATTAATGACACTTGCCCAGTTCGCTTCCGGAAATGTCCCCCTCCTCTTAGAAACTAATTCCAGCAGTACCCTTAAAGGGTAGGTTCCTTGCCCGTCACATTCATACTTCATGCCCGTGTCTGCCCACCCTTACTGCCTTAATACTTCCAGAACCGACTACGGAAGGCGCACAAGGTACACCATTGATGAACAAGGAAAAGGGATGGAGCCCGAGGGCAGACTACTGCACCCATGAGGTCGACACACATTCCTAGCTACAGCGGCCAGCCGCCGCGTTTGCCCTCCGGGGTTGGGGGTTGAGCTAGGCTCGCCTCCAGCCGACCACGCCCTCCTACCTTTAGAATTGGTAGGGCCACTCGGCTTTCTTGACGGGCTCGCCAACGGAGATAATGGCGGGTCCAGCAACCAGCTGAAACCCCCAGCTGACTACGTCCGGGACGTTGTTGCTCCGCCACTCTGAGCCCTCCTTGCGGCCACCGGGCCTCGCCCTTTGGGGGAGGGGTCCTGCCAGCTGGCCTGCGGTGGGGGTGCAGCGCCTGTCCCCAAGTGTCCCGCTGTCCGCAGCCAATCCTTTGCCCAGTCTACGTGCTAGTAAGAGTACGGAAACCCTTCTCCCGCTGGCCCTCACGGGATTACGGGTGCTCCGCCGGAACCCCCAAAGTGATAAGCCTGCAGATAGCCAAGAAATATTCCCATGAATTGTAATTAGTCTAATTAAGTTAATCCAACTTTCATTTACTACCTATGGATGTAGTTATTAATTGTAATTGATCTCTACTTTATCATTAAGGATTATTCATTATAATTATTCCTTAATACTTTATTGTTATGCACTAGTCAATACTAATTATTTATCATTCATCCTAATTAGCTATTTGAGTCATTAAAAATAATTGAATTATCATTATACTATTTGTTATTATTATTATTTATTATATAATAATAATTATTTTATTATTTATAATTTATTATTTATTAATTTATTATATATTAATTTATTATATAAATTTATTATATAAATTTATTATATAAATTTATTATATATTTATTTATTATATATTAATTTATTATATATTAATTTGTTATATATTAATTTATTATTTAACATTATAAAATAAACGAGTCCCCAATCTGAGCACGTTTTCTTCCAACCTCAGAAAAACTATGTATGGAATGTACCCAATTACCCAATCTCCCAATCTTTATGTACTTAACCCAAACAACTTTATCATTGTGTTCATTGCTGTCTTCTTTTATGTGTTAGCCATATGTTGTATTGTGCCTACTAATTTTTGTTAAACTACCATTCAAGCTGTCATTGCAATCAATCTGAGCTACCTATGTGATTTAATATACCTACAATTTTCTCTCATCTTTTATTTTTTTCTTGCTTTGTAACTGTTATCATTTTTTATAAATTTTGCAAGTATTTACCTACTTAAAATTTTCTTAGATTAAGGACGTGGCCGAAACGCTGCGCGTACTAGTGGCTTTACAAGATTGTTATTACTATGCTATGTATCCTCAATCCCAATGTACCTTCTGTATATATATAAATAAATAAATAAATGTATTATGCAAGAAACTAAACTGTAATTACATTAAATTGAGTTTTAGTTTACTTACAGTAAATAAATTTTCTTCTTTTATTAGTGTCCCTGGCTCAAAGAAAGAAGGCAGTAGAAGATGTGGAGCTTCAGAAGAGATCCAGAGAGGAGCAACAACATACCATTCAAGAAATGCTGCATTATCTCACATATTACAAGAAGAAGAGAGAGATTTTAACCGAACATACTAAAGAGTTATGTGGAATTTTCCCTTCATATTTAAGCAAGGTAAGCTAACAGCTTAAATAAAATGTGTGTTGCAATTCAGTTCTTCATAAACATTTATCCAGCAGAACTCTAGACTTATATATACTAATTTTATACTTTATGTCTTGCTATTTATGGCTTTGACAGGTAGACAATTCCATGGTTTTAATATACTGGTGTCTTTTACATGTGAACTTTTATCAAAAATTTTCATTGTTTATATATTCTAATTTCTTTAATATTTTCAGACAAATTTGTAAATGTCTTAAACCCCATTAAATATTTTATATATTGTAACGCGGGGTGGGGGGAAATAGCTCTATCTTGTCCATTATTCCACCCCCCAGTTAACTAACGAGGCCGGGGGAAACAGCTCTCTCTAGTCCGTTATCCCGTCCCCAGTTAGCTAACTATTCTAGAGCACCTCCAGAGTTCCTAAGGCAGCTTCTCTCGTTCAACACCTTGTAACCTAGGTATTTGACTACCTAGGTGCTAAGACTACAAGGCGCCGTAACTGGATCAGTTACCCGAAACTCTAGAGAGAACTCTAGAGTACAGAATCATAGCCACAAACGTATACGAGAAAACGAAAGGAAAGAAATGAATAGTGAAGTAATTAGTGAGGGTTTGGGGTAAGAGGTAGGGAGGTGGGAGGAGCGAGGAGGGTCATTAGCTGAAAGTGAGAGTTTAGAGAGGGGTGGAGGGAGAGGAATAGATAGGTAGTAGTAGAAGAGTAGAAAGTAGACGTAGAAGAGTAGATAGTAGAAGACGAAATGCTGCCACCATCCATTCATGATCATTACATACAAGACAAGGAATGGAACTTGCCTGTATCACAAAATTCTCAAAAGATGTTATCATGAGTTCATTATTAGTATGTTCCCTCTGTACCATGTACTCCTTAAAATCAGGGAACCAATAATCCCCGAGGCTTTCTCACCTCAACTCTAAGCTCTAGGGAACAAAGTTAAACACAATTTAAATAATAAATTCATAATTATATTTCCCATGAAGTATCATAATTTAGCAATTCAATTAAAATGTTCCAGTTTAATATGCAAAGTGAGTCATCATCCAAGAATTCGAGAACCCTACAACTTGACTGCCCCTGATCATCACACAACATATGTAAACACGACCAAGTCACCTTACTGTTCACTCACCGAGGACGGAGTCTAAGTTGAATAGAGAGGGGGGGGGGGGTCTGTAGCTTGACAGAGACTGTCTCGCCCCTGCCGGCCGACAGCCTCCCTGATAGGGCTGTCTTCTCTCTGCTCTCCTGGCTCGTCTGCTGCTCTGTCTGTTAATGCTCTATGCTCGATAGTTCTCCGAGTATTTATTGGGGAACCTAGTAGCTAACTCCGCCCACAAATAGATAGCCTCCGGCACTACCAAGCCACTCCTTAAACGTCGGCATGTTTGAAGGCTACCCGGCTCCAATTATACGCTTAGCGGAAGCAAGGTGAACTTATCATGATCTGACCTCAGGTCACTTGGGGTCATTAACGGTTAGAGGTGTGAGATCTCAGGCAGACAACTGGCGCCTCTCAGATCCTTGTCTGTGACTCGTGTACTCTATATATATTTTAAATAAACTAACCCAAACACTTTTACAGTGTTACATCTCCCCTTCTCCCCGAAAATAAAGTTTTTGCAACACTGCTAAAGCAAGCTAGCTGTGTGCGACAACTTTATTAACGAAAAGAATACATCCTAGCTAAACAAATATACATCATCCTACTCTAAAAAATGAAATATATAGACAGACGTCCATTGTCTCTGGCTGGGCGACGTCACTGCTTGGTCTTGTAGATAATCCTGTACCACATTTCTTCAACACAACTGCCTCCGTCGCTTCTCCGTCGTTAACGCACAACAACACTTGGTCAACCCGAAAGCCGTTACTACTTGAACTGCGCACAGGACCGTGGAATTCGGTTGTCCCAGCTGATCTGTAATTGGCCCTACGTCAGTCACCATGAGAGACGTATATTGGGGTTCTTCACAGCTATAGGGACTACAAGTTTCGAGACCTTCATATAGTTGCCAACAGTAGAAATCCCATCCTACTCTTCTTCCTCCCTGTTGCTCCAGCACGCCTCCTTCAGAGAGCTACTTCTGACAGCCACATCAAGTCCGCATGACACAGGAAGAATCACTCAACAGAGCAACATGCTTGTAGGAGGGGCGGCCAGTTAAGGCAAACGATCCTGTCTTGCAATTACGCTCCATGCAATGATGCTGACACCAGCAAGGGACACTAGGTATCATGTCTCACTCAGCTTGTCTTATCTTCTCTTCTTTCTTCTCTCTATTTCTTCTCCCATGGGTCTTTGACAAGCGACCTGGGGTCCATTGGGGTCCGTCCTGGGTAGACCGATGTTGGTGGGACAGACTGGAGTCGTTGTTCCTCTTCCATCTTTACTGGGTCGTCTGGGTTCGTCTGCAGAACGACCTGGGGTCCACTGGGGTCCGTCCGTCTTGGGGTCCACTGGGGTCCGTCCGTCCTGGGGTCCACAGGGTAGACCAATGTTGACCGACCGAGAGGGCTGCATCTTGGGGTCCCCTGGGGTGGTGGTGGTGGTGGAGCCATGACCTCCAGGTAGTGGGCTGGTCGTGGTGGTGGTGATAAACGCCCCTGAGTGTGGTACACAGCAGCCGTCTCCCTCTTTTGTATGTGCGTCTCTCCTCTCTTCTGGCTCCCACCTGTGGGTGAACAGAAAGGCGACAATACCCGTGTTCCATCTTGTTGTGTGACCCTGTAGTTTGTATAGGGTTCACACAGTCCAATTATAAGCTCTCCTCCTGGCAACAACTACACTTAAATTTTTTTTTTAATAATCCAATTAACACTGAATGATATTGACTTGGTGGAACATAAGACAGTAACAGAGGAAAGTTAGAGAAGAAAGAATAAGATCGTCACTACTTTTAACTTGCCACTAAACGAATCTCCACAAAAATATCAATACTAATAGACCAAACACTAGCCTAACTTAACTGTACCGTTCCTAATCTTAAGTACATAATTAATCATTACTCCCACCCTTAACCTACAGCCACCTACGTGACCCAGAGTGTCTCCCTAGCATCTCCGCCGGTCAACAACTCCAAACTGTTGCCACCCCTGTGACCAGACTATCTAACGTCGAGCGTCCCCAACGTGAAGTCTACTGACATACTAAGGCTCCCCCTAGCATGCTGTACCAGACCAGTACACCTCGGGTTATTGCGTTCAAATGGAGTAAAACAGTCGATCGCAATAATCTGAGCAGAACCACCACTAAATTCTACTTAAGAACTACACCTGCCACTCCCCACTGACCTGGAGACCAGCGGTGGCTGGGTGTCCCCGTGGGACATGCGAGGTCACCTGTCACACTCAGGTGACCTCCCCTACCCACCAACCGCTAGGTTCCCAAATCACCAAATCTTATCACTAACATTAATCACTACACACGCAAGTTCTGGTGAACATTCCCTGAACACCACAAAACTCACAAAATCACTAAACCACAACACTAGAGAATCACTATCTCCTAACCTGAAAACTCGCTAAATCGCGAAAGTAAAACACCTGTCAAGATCTCCCTGATAGCGCCTGAGCGGCAAAAAGACACGTGGGACTGAACAATGTTAAAAGAACACCAACTACCTACAACATTGTTCAACACCGCTGCCATCATTGTAACGCGGGGTGGGGGGAAATAGCTCTATCTTGTCCATTATTCCACCCCCCAGTTAACTAACGAGGCCGGGGGAAACAGCTCTCTCTAGTCCGTTATCCCGTCCCCAGTTAGCTAACTATTCTAGAGCACCTCCAGAGTTCCTAAGGCAGCTTCTCTCGTTCAACACCTTGCAACCTAGGTATTTGACTACCTAGGTGCTAAGACTACAAGGCGCCGTAACTGGATCAGTTACCCGAAACTCTAGAGAGAACTCTAGAGTACAGAATCATAGCCACAAACGTATACGAGAAAACGAAAGGAAAGAAATGAATAGTGAAGTAATTAGTGAGGGTTTGGGGTAAGAGGTAGGGAGGTGGGAGGAGCGAGGAGGGTCATTAGCTGAAAGTGAGAGTTTAGAGAGGGGTGGAGGGAGAGGAATAGATAGGTAGTAGTAGAAGAGTAGAAAGTAGACGTAGAAGAGTAGATAGTAGAAGACGAAATGCTGCCACCATCCATTCATGATCATTACATACAAGACAAGGAATGGACCTTGCCTGTATCACAAAATTCTCAAAAGATGTTATCATGAGTTCATTATTAGTATGTTCCCTCTGTACCATGTACTCCTTAAAATCAGGGAACCAATAATCCCCGAGGCTTTCTCACCTCAACTCTAAGCTCTAGGGAACAAAGTTAAACACAATTTAAATAATAAATTCATAATTATATTTCCCATGAAGTATCATAATTTAGCAATTCAATTAAAATGTTCCAGTTTAATATGCAAAGTGAGTCATCATCCAAGAATTCGAGAACCCTACAACTTGACTGCCCCTGATCATCACACAACATATGTAAACACGACCAAGTCACCTTACTGTTCACTCACCGAGGACGGAGTCTAAGTTGAATAGAGAGGGGGGGGGGGTCTGTAGCTTGACAGAGACTGTCTCGCCCCTGCCGGCCGACAGCCTCCCTGATAGGGCTGTCTTCTCTCTGCTCTCCTGGCTCGTCTGCTGCTCTGTCTGTTAATGCTCTATGCTCGATAGTTCTCCGAGTATTTATTGGGGAACCTAGTAGCTAACTCCGCCCACAAATAGATAGCCTCCGGCACTACCAAGCCACTCCTTAAACGTCGGCATGTTTGAAGGCTACCCGGCTCCAATTATACGCTTAGCGGAAGCAAGGTGAACTTATCATGATCTGACCTCAGGTCACTTGGGGTCATTAACGGTTAGAGGTGTGAGATCTCAGGCAGACAACTGGCGCCTCTCAGATCCTTGTCTGTGACTCGTGTACTCTATATATATTTTAAATAAACTAACCCAAACACTTTTACAGTGTTACAATATTACAGGATCCTAACAAGTACACTATTGAAGAGAAGCACTTGTCACCCAAAAATAATAGTGGAATCCTGGCTCTTTTGAAGCAAAGGCAAAAGTTGTGTACTGACAAGCTGATTACTACTGGCCTCCATTGTCTTGCCTGCACTTTGTTTCCCATCAATCATATCACTCATTCTTACAGGTGTGAGACAGAGAGGGACAAGATCATCCAAGAGGAACAACACCTGAAGGCTGATCCACACCTGAAGGCAGCACCATACCTGAAGGCAGCACCACACCTGAAGGCAGCACCACACCTGAAGGCAGCACCACACCTGAAGGCAGCACCACACCTGAAGGCTGATCCTCACCTGAAGGCAGCACCATACCTGAAGGCAGCACCACACCTGAAGGCAGCACCACACCTGAAGGCAGCACCACACCTGAAGGTAGCACCACACCAGAAGGCAGCACCACACCTGAAGGCAGCACCACACCATCGACTTTTGCAGTTTTGCCCCATTTGCCAGCAACATTTGGCTGCTTTAATTAATAAAAACAAAATCGCCTTTAATGGCTTCACTCATCCTGGCTGCTTTAATTAATAATTAATTAATTCTCTCCACAAACAGGACCAAAACTTGCTCCAAGCGGAATCACAGTTTCGGGCAATCGAGCGGCAACACGGAAAAGTGTATACTCTTTTCACTGTGCTGACCTTAATTCTCGATGTACATATTTCATTTTTGTACCAATGTGTTCGCAATAGAATGTTCTTGAAGAACATATGTATAAAATGTCACCAAATCGTGATTTAAACCACTACCAATAAAGAAACTAAGTGGATCACTAGCCGTGAGCTCCAAACAGCGACGAGATGTTTCCATTCTTTTCAGAATTGTCAACTCTACACGTGTCCTACAGCGTTAAATTTGGTATCTTTGAGATCGTAATAAAATTTCCTATTCGGACATATGCATATAAATGTAGAATCATGATTGCTGCCCACCCGCAAAAGTGTGGGAAGTGGGCGAAATGTAACCCATTACCACACCTCGGCGATCTACAAGTCTTACCACGAAGATACAAGACAATACCGTTCTCCCAAACAGGCGATGTGGCTGTTAGAAAAACCGTAAATTTTATGGTAAACATGTTCATACTATCCCCAAGTCGATCGGATAAGAATTGAATTTTATAGAAATATTTGTTCGTCGGGCATAAAAATATGTCTACTCGGGCAGCTTCAAGTGACCCCCGGCGGAGACGATCTTGTGTCCGCGGGGGAGTAAAGTGTTTATTAATAAAAACAAAATCGCCCTTCATTGCTTCACTCATCCTGACCAAAACAAAAGACATTTTAACAATTTATTTAAGTAAAATGATTTTCTATGTTTAGTGTGAGTTTGTTGGTTGACATACACAAGTGGATTTTTTTTAAGCATGTAAGAGACATTAGGCAGATCAATGATGTATATACGAAATAGGAGAGGTCCTAGGATGCTGCCCTGCTGCACCCCTACGGTAGAGTGGGAGAGGATGTATCATTGATGGCTACATAATGGTGTCTGTCAGTATGATAGGTTTGGATACATTTAGGGGTACAAAATCAGATACAGTTCAGGGTAAGGCCACGGATTCTATAATGGTGGATTTTAATTAAGAGGTAGTTATGGTATCAATAGCCTTTCTCAGGTCAATGAAGAGTCCAATCGGAAACTCACTTTTGTCAAGGGCTGAGCAAGGGTTGCACCACCCACAGCAAAGCTATGGGTGGTGCAAGGGCATGGGAGGTACTCTTGAATACCATGATGGTATTTCACTAATGTTCCTAACTTTGGTTTTAGTCCAAAGTTTGGACTTAGTTTAGTTTGGTCTTAATAGTGATGAAGGAGGCATATCGCCTATGCACCATTAACCTAAATACAGGGTAAATAACAATTTTAATTTTAATTAATTGCCCAATTAAATTGGAAATTTATAACTCCAAAAATTTATATATGCACTGAAGCGTTCTGGAGAATAATGGAAACAGACCCAAGTATCAGTTGGGTTAACCCATGTATCGCGTTTTCAAAATGGTCACCCCATTTTAGAATAGACGAACGCCGAAAGAATATTGTTAAAAACATCTTGATAACTTATTAAACCAAAATTATTAGTCAGAATAAAGACAGAAATGGGAACTATATGTAAGATATCTACCAGACAAATATCTTAAGTATCACCGAAGATATTTGATCGATCGACGGAGCTACTCTCTCTCTCTCTCTCTCTCTCTCTCTCTCTCTCACATCAATGTTTATTTCACGTAAATTCGTTAATAAACAAAAAATGTTGTATGTGTCTTAAGAAAGACAGAAACATAAGCATCATTTTAAATACCTTACCATAGACATATTTATAACCCAAGTGAAACTACATACGTTTACAATTACCTAGGTATCAGTATCTAGCCAGGCAGGGATCACAGGCTGCACAATACTGATAAATTATGTAATTCACAGAGATGCTCCAGCTAAGGATGGATAACTTAGGCACTCTGCAGGGGGGTGCCTAAGTTATCCATCAATGGATAACTAGGCACCCCGCAGGGAGATGTCCTCAGTCCTACCTTATTTAATATCTTAATAAACACGCTCTTGTAGATCGTGTTACTGAAATTAACTGTCAAATTAGTATAAAAATGCTTAGGCTAACTCATCCTAACCCTTGCACAGAAGCCCTCCAGAATTTCTTTATTGAAGGTCAGCATTGTTCCAAATTTATTTATTTATTTATTTATTTATTTATATATATACAAGAAGGTACATTGGGTTTGTGAGAATACATTGGATAGTACAGTATTTACATTCTTGTAAAGCCACTAGTACGCACAGCGTTTCGGGCAGGTCCTTAATCTAGCAGATAATTTTAAGTAGGTAATTTCAATCAGAATTAATAAATGATAAAGATGCATTACAAGAGAAAAATGAGATGAGAGAGATAAGTAGGTATATTAAAGCATATTGTTATATTAAAGCTCTGATTGATTACATTGACAGCTTGATTAGTAATTTGAACAAGGTTAATAGACACCATACAGCAGATTGACAGCACATATCCCAGCAAACATTTTCATGTTTTTAAAACATCCTAAAAACGACATTTCATTGTTTTCAGCACGTTTATAATTACGTTTAGAAAAGGTTTTTTGAGAACTTTTATATACAACCTTAGAACGTATATAATTAACATTTCTAAAAACTTTTTTATGATCTTTTAATTACCTACATTAAAGCGTTTAGGGTATAATAATTTTGTAATTCATATCTGAAATAGAAAGGGAGAGAAAGAAAGAAGACATATCTGAGATAGAAATGGACATCCTATATATGTATGTGTAAATTACAAATAAATAGGGTACAAAAAGAGAATTAAAATATTATATTTATTTAATTAAGAATGAGTAATACAACAAAATATATGTAATAGCTCGAAATATATAGACTATATATATAACAGAATATAAAAGTAAAAATTTAAAAATCTATATATGCAATATGTGAACACAATAGATTTTGTGATCAAGCAGCCTGTGATTCATGTCATGCTGAGATCAGTCTGACGTTATAAGCAGTTATTGTTACTTAAAACTAAAACAAGTAAAATTTTCCGAGTATACATATAACACTATAGTTTTTCTATGACTAATAATAAAAATCTATTAATCAAAAGTTTAGGACTAATTAACTAAAAATAAAAATCTACAAGTGAATGTAAACACAGTCAAGTATAATATTCATGTAGAAAGAGAAAGAAAAAGAGAGAGAAGGAAAGAAAGAGAAAGAAAGAAAGGGAGAAAGAGAAAGAAAAGAAAAAACAGTCATGTATAATATTCATATTAGCACCATGCAATATAACTTAGATTAAGTAAAAAATCTCAGACATTTTTAAATCAAATGAAATATGAGAGCCAGAGAGAGAGACCCAGAGCCAGAGAGAGAGAGCGAGAGCCAGAGAGAGAGCGCCACAGAGCCAGAGAGAGAGAGCGTGAGCCAGAGAGAGAGAGAGTCAGAGAGAGAGAGAGAGCCAGAGAGTGAGAGAGAGAGAGCCAGAGAGAGAGAGAGCCAGAGAGAGAGAGAGAGAGCCAGAGAGAGAGAGAGAGCCAGAGAGAGAGAGAGAGAGAGCGAGAGCCAGAGAGAAAGAGAGCCAGAGAGAGCGAAAGAGCCAGAGAGAGCCAGAGAGAGAGAGAGAGAGCCAGAGAGAGAGAGAGAGAGAGAGAGGGAGAGAGAGAGAGAGAGAGAGAGAGAGAGAGAGAGAGCCAGAGAGAGAGAGAGAGCCAGAGAGAGAGAGAGAGCCAGAGAGAGAGAGAGAGAGAGCCAGAGAGAGAGAGAGAGCCAGAGAGAGAGAGAGCCAGAGAGAGAGAGAGCCAGAGAGAGAGAGAGAGAGTCAGAGAGAGAGAGAGAGAGCCAGAGAGAGAGAGAGAGAGAGCAAGAGAGCGAGAGAGAGCGAGAGAGAGAGAGAGAGCCAGAGAGAGAGAGAGCCAGAGAGAGAGAGAGCAAGAGAGCCAGAGAGAGAGAGAGAAAGAGAGAGACAGACAGAGACAGAAAGACACACACACAACAAAAGAGGAGACAGAACAAAATTAAGGCAAGGAGAGAGAAAACAGAACAGAAACAACAGAGAGAGGAGAGAAATGAGAAATCATTGAAGAGAAGGGGAAGAGAAACACAAGATAAGAAAAAGATACAAGAAAAATATACAAGATAAAAATGACATAAATGAATACCACAAATATAAAAAGTAAAGGAAGAGAGAAGCTAGAAGAGACAGGAAACGAGAGGTGTTAGAAGAGAGGAGGAAAGGAGAGATTAAAA
Source organism: Procambarus clarkii (assembly GCF_040958095.1). NCBI lineage: Eukaryota > Metazoa > Arthropoda > Malacostraca > Decapoda > Cambaridae > Procambarus > Procambarus clarkii. The sequence goes on from NC_091190.1 coordinate 39,609,033, forward strand.
GACAAGAAAAACAGGAGAGAAACGTAAAAGAAATAAAAAAAAGGGACATTTGTGAGGAGAGAAAATAAAGAGACCAGAGAAGACCATATATCAAGAGTGTGAGGATAAAGACTTATATATTTTCTTAGTAGACATCCTCTGGCTCTTGTTGCCCTTCTTGTATACGAATTGTACTTGCAAGTTTTCCCTGAAAAGATATTAACAAAATTAATATTTAATTATTTATTTATATAAATTACACACACACAAACTTATATATATATATATATATATATATATATATATATATATATATATATATATATATATATATATATATATATATATATATATATATATAATATATATAGACCAGAGACCAATTATATATATATATATATATATAATTTCGTAAACCTCACCCTGTAAACATTCATGTTTCTACATGTTAAACAAGCTACGAGGATGAGGGAAGGGGATGTTCCCTCCATGCTGGATATTATATTTACCAGGAAAGAGAAAGATATATTTATCATTCAGTACCTCCCTCCTTTGGTACCTCCCTCCTTTTACCCAAGTGACATGGTCACTTGGGTAAAAGTGACCATGTCTTTTTGGGAATAAAGTATGCAATGCATTATAATCTGGAAGAAAATGAGCTTGAAGCAGTTGAAAAACCTGACTTGTGGAGAGGTCATTATGGGGAACTCAGATATTTCCTTAAGGAATTTGACAAACACTTGCTGTTAGGACATGAAGTAAATGAGATGTATGTCAAGTTTTGTGAAATATATGATAATGGCACAACAAAATTTATACTAAAGCAGAGATGCAGAACTAGGAAAAGGGGAAAAATTGCCCAAACATACAAGCAATACACAGATGCGAGAAACAACAATAGCAGTAAGGAGAGGGGCAGAAAGACTGACTTTCGGTCATATTCAACAACACAAATATACATACACACACACACATTATTGGAAAAAATTGGAATTGGAATATTGGAAAAAATAATTAAAACTAAATGGGTAGAACACCTGGAGAGAAATGATATAATTTCAGACAGACAGTATGGTTTTCGATTTGGAAGATCCTGTGTATCGAATTTACTCAGTTTCTATGATCGAGCAACAGATATATTACAGGAAAGAGATGGTTGGGTTGACTGCATCTATTTGGACCTAAAAAAGGCATTCGACAGTTCCACATAGAGAGGTTGTTCTGGAAACTGGAAAATATTGGAGGGGTGACAGGTAAGCTTCTAATATGGATGAAAAATTTTCTGACATAGAAAAATGAGGGCAGTAATCAGAGGCAATGTATCGGACTGGAGAAATGTCACAAGTGGAGTACCACAGGGTTCAGTTCTTGCACCAGTGATGTTTATTGTCTACATAAATGATCTACCAGTTGGTATACAGAATTACATGAACATGTTTGCTGATGATGCTAAGATAATAGGAAGGATAAGAAATTTAGATGATTGTCATGCCCTTCAAGAAAACCTGGATAAAATAAGTATATGGAGCACCACTTGGCAAATGGAATTTAATGTTAATAAATGCCATGTTATGGAATGTGGAACAGGAGAACATAGACCCCACACAACCTATACATTATGTGAGAAATCTTTAAAGAATTCTGATAAAGAAAGAGATCTAGGGGTGGTTCTAGATAGAAAACTATCACCTGAGGACCACAAAGAATATTGTGCGAGGAGCCTATGCTACGCTTTCTAACTTTAGAATTGCGTTTAAATACATGGATGGTGATATACTAAAGAAATTGTTCATGACTTTTGTTACGCCAAAGCTAGAATATGCAGCTGTTGTGTGGTGCCCAACAACAGAAGTTGGCCCATATCTTAAGAAGCACATCAACAAACTGGAAAAGGTGCAAAGACATGCTACTAAGTGGCTCCCAGAACTGAAGGGCAAGAGCTACGAGGAGACGTTAGAGGCATTAAATATGCCAAAACTAAAAGACAGAAGAGGTGATATGATCACTACATACAAAATAGTAACAGGAATTGATAAAATCGACAGGGAAGATTTCCTGAGACCTGGAACTTCAAGAACAGGAGGTCATAGATTGAAACTAGCTTAACACAGATGCTAAAGAAATATAAGAAAATTCACTTTCGCAAATAGAGTGGTAGACGGTTGGAACAAGTTAGGTGAGAAGGTGGTGGAGGCCAAGACTGTCAGTAGTTTCAAAGCGTTATATGACAAAGAGTGCTGGGAAGACGGTCTCATCCTTTAACTACACTTAGGTAATTACACACACACATACATATTATATATATATATATATATATATATATATATATATATATATATATATATATATATATATATATATATATATATATATACTGTATATATATATATGTCGTACCTAGTCGCCAGAACGCACTTTTCAGCCTACTATGCAAGGCCCGATTTGCCTAATAAGCCAAGTTTTCATGAATTAATATATTTTCTCTATTTTTTTTCTTATGAAATGATAAAGCTATCCATTTCATTATGTATGAGGTCAATTCTTTTTTTATTGGAGTTAAAATTAATAGAGATATATGACCGAACCTAACCTATCTTTATAGGTTAGGTTAGGTAG